>NW_026290382.1:0-4740 GCF_023373465.1 Oncorhynchus keta
TCTACGAGCTTATAGCACAACAAAATGTTTACATACAGTAGGTTTTTAAAGATTTAATCAGCTTCCTATTTTCATTAAAGGGAAAATATAAATATATTGTGATATATTGTATATTGGTATCATCCCAGCTATAGTGTGAATGTGTCGGTGTGTGATTTTAGTAATTCATTCCTGCTACACACACACACACGGGGTCGTGGGCGGGGCTGGGGGCTGGGGGGTGGTGGGGGGGGTTATCTCACAGGAAAAGCACTTACCAGGAAACTACCTTGTTACTAGGCAACAAGCGAGCTGCTGCATTCTGGTAGAGGGGGATCCTTGCACTCTCAGCGTGTGTGTGTGTGTGTGTGTGTGTGTGTGTGTGTGTGTGTGTGTGTGTGTGTGTGTGTGTGTGTGTGTGTGTGTGTGTGTGTGTGTGTGTGTGTGTGTGTGTGTGAGCTCTGCTGGGTCAATAGCTTGAGAGACACTTTTACAGTAAAGCCGTGTTAAATGTAAGTTGTGGCGTGAGAGACTTTTACAGTAAAGCTGTCTTAAATGTATTGTGTAGTTAGAGACTTTTTACAGTAAAGCTGTCTTAAATGTATTGTGTAGTGTGGGAGACTTTTACAGTAAAGCTGTCTTAAATGTATTTTGTAGTGTGGGAGACTTTACAGTAAAGCTGTCTTAAATGTATTTTGTAGTGTGGGAGACTTTTACAGTAAAGCTGTCTTAAATGTATTTTGTAGTGTGAGAGACTTTACAGTAAAGCTGTCTTAAATGTATTGTGTAGTTAGAGACTTTTACAGTAAAGCTGTCTTAAATGTATTGTGTAGTTGGAGACTTTTACAGTAAAGCTGTCTTAAATGTATTGTGTAGTTAGAGACTTTTACAGTAAAGCTGTCTTAAATGTATCTTGTAGTGTGAGAGACTTTTACAGTAAAGCTGTCTTAAATGTATTTTGTAGTGTGAGAGACTTTTACAGTAAAGCTGTCTTAAATGTATTGTGTAGTGTGGGAGACTTTTACAGTAAAGCTGTCGTAAATGTATTTTGTAGTGTGGGAGACTTTTACAGTAAAGCTGTCTTAAATGTATTGTGTAGTGTGGGAGACTTTTACAGTAAAGCTGTCTTAAATGTATTTTGTAGTGTGGGAGACTTTTACAGTAAAGCTGTCTTAAATGTATTGTGTAGTGTGGGAGACTTTTACAGTAAAGCTGTCTTAAATGTATTTTGTAGTGTGAGAGACTTTTACAGTAAAGCTGTCTTAAATGTATTTTGTAGTTAGAGACTTTACAGTAAAGCTGTCTTAAATGTATTTTGTAGTTAGAGACTTTTACAGTAAAGCTGTTTAAATGTATTTTGTAGTTAGAGACTTTTACAGTAAAGCTGTCTTAAATGTATTGTGTAGTGTAGAGACTTTTACAGTAAAGCTGTCTTAAATGTATTTTGTAGTTAGAGACTTTTACAGTAAAGCTGTCTTAAATGTATTTTGTGGTGTGAGAGACTTTTACAGTAAAGCTGTCTTAAATGTATTTTGTAGTGTGGGAGACTTTTAAAGCTGTCAGTGAAGACTTTTAAGCTGTCTTAAATGTAATTTGTAGTGGGGAGACTTTTACAGTAAAGCTGTCTTAAATGTATTTTTGTAGTGTGAGAGACTTTTACAGTAAAGCTGTCTTAAATGTATTTTGTAGTTAGAGACTTTTACAGTAAAGCTGTCTTAAATGTATTTTGTAGTGTGGAGACTTTTACAGTAAAGCTGTCTTAAATGTATTTTGTAGTGTGGGAGACTTTTACAGTAAAGCTGTCTTAAATGTATTTTGTAGTGTGGGGAGACTTTTACAGTAAAGCTGTCTTAAATGTAATTTGTGGTGTGGGAGACTTTTTTACAGTAAAGCGGTCTTAAATGTATTTTGTGGTGTGGGAGACTTTTACAGTAAAGCTGTCTTAAATGTATTTTCAGAGAGAGTTAATGTGTGATTCAGGCCGCCCCATTGTGGAGCTCTTGGTCCTTGTGTCGGCATGACGACGGGCGGTCAGCAGCCAATCGCTGAGTAACGAGCCTAACAACTGTGTGTGTGTGTGTGTGTGTGTGTGTGTGTGTGTGTGTGAGTGTGTGTGTGTTATGTGACATTCTTAAGAGGACAGAGTAACCCACCCCCTCCTGACTCCAGTGTGAGTTCAGACAGAGATAACCCACCCCCTCCTCTCCTGAGTCTACAGAGAGACAGAGATAACCCACCCCCTCCTCTCCCTCCAGTGTGAGTCTACAGAGAGACAGAGATAACCCACCCCTCCCTCTCCTCCAGTGTGAGTCTACAGAGAGACAGAGATAACCCACCCCCTCCTCTCCTCCAGTGTGAGTCTACAGACAGACAGAGATAACCCACCCCCTCCTCTCCTCCAGTGTGAGTCTACAGAGAGACAGAGATAACCCACCCCCTCCTCTCCTCCAGTGTGAGTCTACAGAGAGACAGAGATAACCCACCCCCTCCTCTCCTCCAGTGTGAGTCTACAGAGAGACAGAGATAACCCACCCCCTCCTCTCCTCCAGTGTGAGTCTACAGAGAGACAGAGATAACCCACCCCCTCCTCTCCTCCAGTGTGAGTCTACAGAGAGACAGAGATAACCCACCCCCTCCTCTCCTCCAGTGTGAGTCTACAGACAGACAGAGATAGAGATAACCCACCCCCTCCTCTCCTCCAGTGTGAGTCTACAGAGAGACAGAGATAACCCACCCCCTCCTCTCCTCCAGTGTGAGTCTACAGAGAGACAGAGATAACCCACAGACAGACAGAGATAACCCACCCCTCCTCTCCTCCAGTGTGAGTCTACAGAGAGACAGAGATAACCCACCCCTCCTCTCCTCCAGTGTGAGTCTACAGAGAGACAGAGATAACCCACCCCCTCCTCTCCTCCAGTGTGAGTCTACAGAGAGACAGAGATAACCCACCCCCTCCTCTCCTCCAGTGTGAGTCTACAGACAGACAGAGATAGAGATAACCCACCCCCTCCTCTCCTCCAGTGTGAGTCTACAGAGAGACAGAGATAGAGATAACCCACCCCCTCCTCTCCTCCAGTGTGAGTCTACAGACAGACAGAGATAACCCACCCCCTCCTCTCCTCCAGTGTGAGTCTACAGAGAGACAGAGATAACCCACCCCTCCTCTCCTCCAGTGTGAGTCTACAGAGAGACAGAGATAACCCACCCCTCCTCTCCTCCAGTGTGAGTCTACAGAGACAGAGATAACCCACCCCCTCCTCTCCTCCAGTGTGAGTCTCCCAGAGAGACAGAGATAACCCACCCCCTCCTCTCCTCCAGTGTGAGTCTACAGACAGACAGAGATAACCCACCCCTCCTCTCCTCCAGTGTGAGTCTACAGAGAGACAGAGATAACCCACCCCTCCTCTCCTCCAGTGTGAGTCTACAGACAGACAGAGATAACCCACCCCTCCTCTCCTCCAGTGTGAGTCTACAGACAGACAGAGATAACCCACCCCTCCTCTCCTCCAGTGTGAGTCTACAGAGAGACAGAGATAACCCACCCCCTCCCTCTCCTCCAGTGTGAGTCTACAGAGAGACAGAGATAACCCACCCTCCTCTCCTCCAGTGTGAGTCTACAGAGAGACAGAGATAGAGATAACCCACCCCTCCTCTCCTCCAGTGTGAGTCTACAGAGAGACAGAGATAGAGATAACCCACCCCCTCCTCTCCTCCAGTGAGACAGAGAGACAGAGATAACCCACCCCTCCTCTCCTCCAGTGTGAGACAGAGACAGAGATAACCCACCCCTCCTCTCCTCCAGTGTGAGTCTACAGAGAGACAGAGATAACCCACCCCTCCTCTCCTCCAGTGTGAGTCTACAGAGAGACAGAGATAACCCACCCCCTCCTCTCCTCCAGTGTGAGTCTACAGAGAGACAGAGATAACCCACCCCTCCTCTCCTCCAGTGTGAGTCTACAGAGAGACAGAGATAACCCACCCCTCCTCTCCTCCAGTGTGAGTCTACAGAGAGACAGAGATAACCCACCCCTCCTCTCCTCCAGTGTGAGTCTACAGACAGACAGAGATAACCCACCCCTCTCTCCTCCAGTGTGAGTCTACAGAGAGACAGAGATAACCCCACCCCCCTCCTCTCCTCCAGTGTGAGTCTACAGAGAGACAGAGATAACCCACCCCTCCTCTCCTCCAGTGTGAGTCTACAGACAGACAGAGATAACCCACCCCTCCTCTCCTCCAGTGTGAGTCTACAGACAGACAGAGATAACCCACCCCTCCTCTCCTCCAGTGTGAGTCTACAGACAGACAGAGATAACCCACCCCCTCCTCTCCTCCAGTGTGAGTCTACAGAGAGACAGAGATAACCCACCCCTCCTCTCCTCCAGTGTGAGTCTACAGAGAGACAGAGATAGAGATAACCCACCCCCTCCTCTCCTCCAGTGTGAGTCTACAGACAGAGAGGTCTACAGAGACAGAGATAACCCACCCCTCCTCTCCTCCAGTGTGAGTCTACAGAGAGACAGAGATAACCCACCTCCTCTCCTCCAGTGTGAGTCTACAGACAGACAGAGATAACCCACCCCTCCTCTCCTCCAGTGTGAGTCTACAGACAGACAGAGATAACCCCACCCCCTCCTCTCCTCCAGTGTGAGTCTACAGGGAGACAGAGATAACCCACCCCTCCTCTCCTCCAGTGTGAGTCTACAGACAGACAGAGATAACCCACCCCTCCTCTCCCCAGTGTGTTTACGGTTGTTTGTTGTT
>NW_026290383.1:0-1253 GCF_023373465.1 Oncorhynchus keta
TTCTAAATGGACCTCATCATACCAGACTACTGACTACTCACATCACTGTCTCCTTCTAAATGGACCTCATCATACCGGATGCAGCTACTCACATCATTGTCTCCTTCTAAATGGACCTCATCTACCAGACTACTGACTACTCACATCACTGTCTCCTTCTAAATGGACCTCATCATACCAGACTACTGACATCACTGTCTCCTTCTAAATGGACCTCATCATACCAGACTACTGACTACTCATCACTGTCTCCTTCTAAATGGACCCTCATCATACCAGACTACTGACTACTCCATCACTGTCTCCTTCTAAATGGCACCTCATCATACCAGACTACTGACTACTGACATCACTGTCTCCTTCTAAATGACCTCATCATACCAGACTGACGACTCACATCACTGTCTCCTTCTAAATGACCTCATCATGCCAGACTACTGACATCACTGCCTCCTTCTAAATGGACCTCATCATACCAGACTACTGACATCACTGCCTCCTTCTAAATGCACCTCATCATCCTTCTAAATGGACCTACTGACTACTGACTAATCCCATCACTGTCTCCTTCTAAATGGACCTCATCATACCAGACTACTGACTGACTCACGCACTGTCTCCTTCTAAATGGACCTCATCATACCAGACTACTGACTACTCACATCACTGTGTCTCCTTCTAAATGGACCTCATCTGCAGACTACTGACATCACTGTCTCCTTCTAAATGGACCTCATCATACCAGACTACTGACTACTGACATCACTGTCTCCTTCTAAATGGACCTCATCATCCAGACTACTGACTACTCATCACTGTCTCCTTCTAAATGGACCTCATCATACCAGACTACTGACTGACTCATCACTGTGTCTCCTTCTAAATGGACCTCATCATACCAGACTACTGACGACTCACATCACTGTCTCCTTCTAAATGGACCTCATCCTACCAGACTACTGACTACTCATCACTGTCTCCTTCCTAAATGCACCTCATCATACCAGACTACTGATTTCTCACATCACTGTCTCCTTCTAAATGGACCTCATCATACCAGACTACTGACTACTCACATCACTGTGTCTCCTTCTAAATGGACCTCATCATACCAGACTACTGACTACTCACATCACTGTCTCCTTCTAAATGGACCTCATCATACCAGACTACTGACTACTCACATCCTGTCTCCTTCTAAATGGACCTCATCATACCAGACTACTGACTACTCACATCACTGTCTCCTTCTA
>NW_026290384.1:0-1569 GCF_023373465.1 Oncorhynchus keta
TTGGAGTAGGACACAGTCCTGAGGGTCATAGATAAACCACTGTTGGAGTAGGACACAGTCTAAACCACTGGGTCATAGATAAACCACTGTTAGGATACAGTCCTGAGGAACCACAGTAGGACACAGTCTGAGGGTCATAGATAAACCACTGTTGGAGTAGGACACAGTCCTGAGGGTCATAGATAAACCACTGTTGGAGTAGGACACAGTCCTGAGGGTCATAGATAAACCACTGTTGGAGTAGGACACAGTCCTGAGGGTCATAGATAAACCACTGTTGGAGTAGGACACAGTCCTGAGGGTCATAGATAAACCACTGTTGGAGTAGGACACAGTCCTGAGGGTCATAGATAAACCACTGTTGGAGTAGGACACAGTCCTGAGGGTCATAGATAAACCACTGTTGGAGTAGGACACAGTCCTGAGGGTCATAGATAAACCACTGTTGGAGTAGGATACAGTCCTGAGGATCATAGATAAACCACTGTTGGAGTAGGACACAGTCCTGAGGGTCATAGATAAACCACTGTTGGAGTAGGACACAGTCCTGAGGGTCATAGATAAACCACTGTTGGAGTAGGACACAGTCCTGAGGTCATAGATAAACCACTGTTGGAGTAGGACACAGTCCTGAGGGTCATAGATAAACCACTGTTGGAGTAGGACACAGTCCTGAGGTCATAGATAAACCATAGGACACAGAGGGGTCATAGATAAACCACTGTTGGAGTAGGACACAGTCCTGAGGGTCATAGATAAACCACTGTTGGAGTAGGACACAGTCCTGAGGGTCATAGATAAACCACTGTTGGAGTAGGACACAGTCCTGAGGGTCATAGATAAACCACTGTTGGAGTAGGACACAGTCCTGAGGGTCATAGATAAACCACTGTTGGAGTAGGACACAGTCCTGAGGGTCATAGATAAACCACTGTTGGAGTAGGACACAGTCCTGAGGGTCATAGATAAACCACTGTTGGAGTAGGACACAGTCCTGAGGATCATAGATAAACCACTGTTGGAGTAGGACACAGTCCTGAGGTCATAGATAAACCACTGAGTAGGACACAGTCCTGAGGGTCATAGATAAACCACTGTTGGAGTAGGACACAGTCCTGAGGGTCATAGATAAACCACTGTTGGAGTAGGACACAGTCCTGAGGGTCATAGATAAACCACTGTTGGAGTAGGACACAGTCCTGAGGGTCATAGATAAACCACTGTTGGGTAGGACACAGTCCTGAGGGTCATAGATAAACCACTGTTGGAGTAGGACACAGTCCTGAGGGTCATAGATAAACCACTGTTGGAGTAGGACACAGTCCTGAGGTCATAGATAAACCACTGTTGGAGTAGGACACAGTCCTGAGGGTCATAGATAAACCACTGTTGGAGTAGACACAGACACAGATAAACCACTGTTGGAGTAGGATACAGGGTCATAGATAAACCACTGTTGGAGTAGGACACAGTCCTGAGGGTCATAGATAAACCACTGTTGGAGTAGGACACAGTCCTGAGGGTCATAGATAAACCACTGTTGGAGTAGGACACAGTAAACCACTGAGG
>NW_026290385.1:0-5208 GCF_023373465.1 Oncorhynchus keta
TCAATTCAATTCAATTCAATTCAAGGGCTTTATTGGCATGGGAAACATGTGTTAACATTGCCAAAGCAAGTGAGGTAGACAACATACAAAGTGAATATATAAAGTGAAAAACAACAAAAATTAACAGTAAACATTACACATACAACAGTTTCAAAACAGTAAAGACATTACAAATGTCATATTATATATATATATATATATATATATACACATATATATATATATATATATATATATATATATATATATATACATATATACATACACAATGTACAAATAATTAAAGGACACAAGATAAAATAAATAAGCATAAATATGGGTTGTATTTACAATGGTGTTTGTTCTTCACTGGTTGCCCTTTTCTCGTGGCAACAGGTCACAAATCTTGCTGCTGTGATGGCACACTGTGGAATTTCACCCAGTAGGTATGGGAGTTTTTCAAAATTGGATATGTTTTCGAATTCTTTGTGGATCTGTGTGATCTGGGGAAATATGTCTCTCTAATATGGTCATACATTGGGCAGGAGGTTAGGAAGTGCAGCTCAGTTTCCACCTCATTTTGTGGGCAGTGAGCACATAGCCTGTCTTCTCTTGAGAGCCATGTCTGCCTACGGCGGCCTTTCTCAATAGCAAGGCTATGCTCACTGAGTCTGTACATAGTCAAAGCTTTCCTTAATTTTGGGTCAGTCACAGTGGTCAGGTATTCTGCCGCTGTGTACTCTCTGTGTAGGGCCAAATAGCATTCTAGTTTGCTCTGTTTTTTTGTTAATTCTTTCCAATGTGTTAAGTAATTATCTTTTTGTTTTCTCATGATTTGGTTGGGTCTAATTGTGCTGTTGTCCTGGGGCTCTGTAGGGTGTGTTTGTGTTTGTGAACAGAGCCCCAGGACCAGTTTGCTTAGGGGACTCTTCTCCAGGTTCATCTCTCTGTTTGTGATGGCTTTGTTATGGAAGGTTTGTGAATCGCTTCCTTTTAGGTGGTTGTAGAATTTAATGGCTCTTTTCTGATTTTGATAATTAGTGGGTATCGGCCTAATTCTGCTCTGTATGCATTATTTGGTGTTTTACGTTGTACACGGAGGATATTTTTTGCAGAATTCGCAGTGAGTTCAATGGTGTTTGTCCCATTTTGTGAAGTCTTGGTTGGTGAGCGATCCTCAGACTCATAAATCCATAAAGGGCAATGGGCTCTTATGGACTGATTCAAGTATTTAATAAATCCTAATTGGTATGTTGAAATTTATGTTTCTTTTGATGGCATAGAATGCCCTTCTTGCCTTGTCTCTCAGATCGTTCACACCTTTGTGGAAGTTACCTGTGGCGCTGATGTTTAGGCACAAGGTATGTATAGTTTTTGTGTGCTCTAGGGCAACAGTGTCGAGATGGAATTTGTATTTGTGGTCCTGGTATTCGACCTTTTTGGGACACCATTATTTTGGTCTTACTGAGATTTACTGTCAGGGCCCAGGTCTGACAGAATCTGTGCATAAGATCTAGGTGCTGCTGTAGGCCCTCCTTGGTTGGTGACAGAAGCACCAGATCATCAGCAAACAGCAGACATTTGACTTGATTCTAGCAGGGGAGGCCGGGTGCAGACTTTTCTAGTGCCCGCGCCAGTTCGTTTGATATATATGTTGAAGAGGGTGGGGCTTAAGCTGCATCCCTGTCTAACCCCACGACCCTGTGTGAAGAAATGTGTGTGTTTTTGCCAATTTTAACCGCACACTTGTTGTTTGTGTACATGGATTTTATAATGTCATATGTTTTACCCCCAACACCACTTTCCATCAGTTTGTATAGCAGACCCTCATGCCAAATTGAGTCGAAGGCTTTTTGAAATCAACAAAGCATGAGAAGACTTTGCCTTTGTTTTGGTTTGTTTGGTTGTCAATTAAGGTGTGCAGGGTGAATACATGGTCTGTTTACGGTAATTTGGTAAAAAGCCAATTTGACATTTTACTCAGTACATTGTTTTCATTGAGGAAATGTACGAGTCTGCTGTTAATAATAATGCAGAGGATTTTCCCAAGGTTACTGTTGACACATATTCCACGGTAGTTATTGGGGTCAAATTTGTCTCCACTTTTGTGGATTGGGGTGATCAGTCCTTGGTTCCAAATATTGGGGAAGATGCCAGAGCTAAGTATGATGTTAAAGAGTTTTAGTATAGCCAGTTGGAATTTGTTGTCTGTATATTTGATCATTTCATTGAGGATACCATCGACACCACAGGCCTTTTTTGGGTTGGAGGGTTTTTATTTTGTCCTGTAACTCATTCAATGTAATTGGAACCAGTGGGTTCTGGTAGTCTTTAATAGTTGATTCTAAGATCTGTAGTTGATCATGTATATGTTTTTGCTCTTTGTTCTTTGTTATAGAACCAAAAAGATTGGAGAAGTGGTTTACCCAGACATCTCCATTTTGGATAGATAATTCTTCGTGTTGTTGTTTGTTTAGTGTTTTCCAATTTTCCCAGAAGTGGTTAGAGTCTATGGATTCTTCAATTGCATTGAGCTGATTTCTGACATGCTGTTCCTTCTTTTTCCGTAGTGTGTTTCTGTATTGTTTTAGTGATTCACCATAGTGAAGGCGTAGACTCAGGTTTTCCGGGTCTCTATGTTTTTGGTTGGACAGGTTTCTCAATTTCTTTCTTAGATTTTTGCATTCCTCATCAAACCATTTGTCATTATTGTTAATTTTCTTCGGTTTTCTATTTGAGATTTTTAGATTTGATAGGGAAGCTGAGAGGTCAAATATACTGTTAAGATTTTCTACTGCCAAGTTTACACCTTCACTATTACAGTGGAACGTTTTACCCAGGAAATTGTCTAAAAGGGATTGAATTTGTTGTTGCCTAATTGTTTTTTGGTAGGTTTCCAAACTGCATTCCTTCCACCTATAGCATTTCTTAATGTTACTCAGTTCCTTTGGCTTTGATGCCTCGTGGTTGAGTATTGCTCTGTTTAAGTAGACTGTGATTTTGCTGTGGTCTGATAGGGGTGTTAGTGGACTGACTGTGAACGCTCTGAGAGATTCTGGGTTGAGGTCAGTGATAAAGTAGTCTACAGTACTACTGCCAAGAGATGAGCTATAGGTGTATCTACCATAGGAGTCCCCTCGAAGCCTACCGTTGACTATGTACATACCCAGCGTGCGACAGAGCTGCAGGAGTTGTGACCCGTTTTTGTTGGTTATGTTGTCATAGTTGTGCCTAGGGGGCATATGTGGGAGGATGCTGTCACCTCAGGCAGATGTTTGTCCCCCTGTGTGCTGAGGTGTCAGGTTCTTGTCCGGTTCTGGCATTTAGGTCGCCACAGACTAGTACATGTCCCTGGGCCTGGAAATGATTGATTTCGCCCTCCAGGATGGAGAAGCTGTCTTCATTAAAATATGGGGATTCTAGTGGGGATATAGGTAGCACACAGG
This sequence comes from Oncorhynchus keta, assembly GCF_023373465.1. NCBI lineage: Eukaryota > Metazoa > Chordata > Actinopteri > Salmoniformes > Salmonidae > Oncorhynchus > Oncorhynchus keta. The sequence goes on from NW_026290385.1 coordinate 3,426, forward strand.
AGGACATTTTCTCTGTTAGGATAATTTCCTTTTGAATTTCTAGCCAAATGTAGAATGTTCCTGTTTTGATTAATTTAATGGAGTGAGTTAGGTCTGCTCTATACCAAATTAGCATACCCCCTGAGTCCCTTCCCTGTTTCACACCTGGTAGTTTGGTGGATGGGACTACCAGCTCTCTGTAACCTAGAGGGCAACCAGTGGGTCCGTCTCCTCTATACCAGGTTTCTTGCAGGATGACAATGTCTGTGTTACCGATTTCTTTGGTGAAGTCCGGGTTTCTGCTCTTTAGGCCAAAGGCAGATGACCTCAGGCCTTGGATATTCCAGGATGATATAGTGAAGGCTTTTTGTTCCATAGAATGTCCAATGTTGTTGGTCGTGTGGTTTGGCCTCAGGCCAGTAAGTGTGAGCAGAGCCTGCTGAGCATCTGGTACATGCTATTGGCTTGGGCGAGTGTGAGAGTGGGGGTTGGGACTGTTTGCCCGCTCACTACCTGGGCGTATGTGTGGCTTCCATGTTGAGGCCCTCTTTGCGGGGGTGGGGTGCATGGGGTGGGCAGGAGTGGCATAGGTCTGATCTGAGGGGGCCTAAATGGGGTGTGGGCATGGTTGACGTGGGGGGTGTTGATTGGTTGGGGTGGGGGTGTGGATGTGTCTGGGTGTACTGTGGTCTGGATGTAATTCCTCTTGGCGTGGGTCCTCTATGTGTAGGTCCAGGGGGGTCCTGCAGGTCTGGGAGGGTGTCTCGCTGGTCTGGGTGGAGAGTCTATTGATCTGTTGCTCCTGTGTGAAGTGTTGGGGATACGTTTGAGAGCGATGTCCTTTAGGGTCCTGGCAAAGGTGGGCACTGCTGCCTTGTAGAGGTGGACCTGGTCATAGAGGCTGTTCAAGTCCAGGGTGGAGTGGTGGGCCAGGAAAACATTTGGTTTTGAGGCACAGTCACGGGAAATACTTGCGTTTACCCGCTGTATTGTGGCAGGGTGGAAGTCTTTTCGTGGTAGCAGGGTGGAGATAACCACTTGTGCGTTGGGGAAAGTAGAAGAAGCCTTTTCAATCACTCCCTTCAGTGCTGTTGCCACCCTTTCCTGCTGTGCTCTCAGGTCGTTTGTGCCTGTGTGTATTATTATGTGGCTGGGTGAACCTAGTTGGTCCTCAGACAGAAGGTCGAGGGCACGCTGGGTGTTTGGACACCAGAGTTTAGACACACTATGTTTGGGAAAAAGTTTTTTCTTCTATATTTCCCATTTGAGTCCATAAGTAGTACAATCTGTGTCTTGTGTTTGTCCTCAGTGGGTGTGAGGGGTTGTCAGAAGGGCTATCAGGGTGGCTGACAGGGGTGCTCGGAGGGTGAGAGCCGCTGGGCTTGTGGTTCTTCATTTGTCTGTTCTGCTGTGGTGTCGACTCTATGGTCAGGGTCTGGTGTGGACTGTTCTGCTGTGGTGTCGAAACTTTTTGTCAGGTGCTGGGGTGGGCTGTTCTGCTGGCTTCTCTGTGCAGGGGTGGCCACCTCTCTAGTGGGTTGTTCTCTGTCACACGCTGTCCCCTCAACCTCTCCTCCGTCCCCTCAACCTCCCTCCGTCCCCCTCACCCTCTCCTCCATCCATCCCTCAACCTCTCCTCCACCATCAGTCCGATCCTCTCCTCTAATGCTCTGTTCTTCTCCTGATTCTGCTCTTTCTCCTGTTGAAGTTGTCTCACCACAGTCCAGAGTGCAGATATGTCTCTGTCCACCTCCAGCTCTCCGGGTCTGGTTAAGGGGTGTTGTTGTGCTGGACTGTTGTCTGG
>NW_026290386.1:0-7500 GCF_023373465.1 Oncorhynchus keta
CGCAGCAGTCTAAACCACAATTTCAGTGCTAGAAGCGTCACTACAGACCCTGGTTTGATTCCAGTCTGTATCATAACCGGCCGTGATTGGGAGTCCCATAGGGCAGGCTCACAATTGTCCCAGAATTTGTTCTTAACTGACTTGCCTAGGTAAAGGTTAAATAGACTATATAAAATTACTTGGGTTTTGACCCATCTCCGTAGGACAGCATGTGAAGATCTGTTAGCTTTGAGTCCATTGGAAAAGGATTCTGCTCCTGAGACGTTTGACATTGTAAGGAAGGACTTCCATTGAGCTCTTACCTTCAAGCCCCCCACATGTTACTCATTTACACCACTTCAACCTTTGTTTAAGGCTGACACTCTGGAAACTCCAACCTTGGCCCAAGGCTGACACTCTGGAAACTCCAACCTTGGCCCAAGGCTGACACTATAGAAACTCCAACCTTGGTCCAAGGCTGACACTCTGGAAACATCAACCTTGGTCCAATGCTGGCACTCTGGAAACTCCAACCTTGGTCCAAGGCTGACACTCTGGAAACTCCAACCTTGGTCCAAGGCTGACACTCTGGAAACTCCAACCTTGGCCCAAGGTTGACACTCTGGAAACTCCAACCTTGGCCCAAGGTTGACACTCTGGAAACTCCAACCTTGGCCCAAGGTTGACACTCTGGAAACTCCAACCTTGGCCCAAGGTTGACACTATATAAATAGATGGACTCCAACCCACTGTGTGGACTCGGACTCCAACCCACTGTGTGGACTCTGACTCCAACCCACTGTGTGGACTCTGACTCCAACCCACTGTGTGGACTCTGACTCCGACCCACTGTGTGGACTCTGACTCCGACCCACTGTGTGGACTCTGACTCCGACCCACTGTGTGGACTCTGACTCCGACCCACTGTGTGGACTCTGACTCCGACCCACTGTGTGGACTCTGACTCCGACCCACTGTGTGGACTCCGACTCCGACCCACTGTGTGGACTCCGACTCCGACCCACTGTGTGGACTCCGACTCCGACCCACTGTGTGGACTCCGACCCACTGTGTGGACTCCGACCCACTGTGTGGACTCCGACCCACTGTGTGGACTCCGACCCACTGTGTGGACTCCGACCCACTGTGTGGACTCCGACCCACTGTGTGGACTCCGACCCACTGTGTGGACTCCGACCCACTGTGTGGACTCCGACCCACTCTGTGGACTCCGACCCACTGTGTGGACTCCGACCCACTGTGTGGACTCCGACCCACTGTGTGGACTCCGACCCACTGTGTGGACTCCGACCCACTGTGTGGACTCCGACCCACTGTGTGGACTCCGACCCACTGTGTGGACTCCGACCCACTGTGTGGACTCCGACCCACTGTGTGGACTCCGACCCACTGTGTGGACTCCGACCCACTGTGTGGACTCCGACCCACTGTGTGGACTCCGACCCACTGTGTGGACTCCGACCCACTGTGTGGACATTAACTCTGTATTGTATTGAATTGCATGAGGTAAAATATATTTTTTTCGGAACTGACTGACTGTCTGACTTTAGCTTTGTTAAGGAATCTTCCTCCCTCTTGGCTTCATTTAGTTGTGAGCAGTCATGTTTTCCTCGTAACATTACCAACTCCCCCTTTCCTTCACAAAACTCTTTCCCAATTATACAGTGAGCTGCACTGCAGTCAACCCTCTGACTCGGGCAGATCCCAGAATTAATTGGCCACAGTTTTAGTGTGTTTCTGTCTCTTTTTTTTAGAAACAGAGAGCGACACGAAAACGATGTAATTTCTGATCAACACCTCTAACTGAAGGAAGACTGAGAGCCAAGTGCCGTCGGGGGATTTTTCTGTCCCTGTTGTGGCTGTGCTGCACTGGGTCATTTCCCCGGGCTGTGGAGGAGGGGGGGGTTTCTGTCCCTGTTGTGGCTGTGCTGCACTGGGTCATTTCCCCGGGCTGTGGAGGAGGGGGGGTTCTGTCCCTGTTGTGGCTGTGCTGCACTGGGTCATTTCCCCGGGCTGTGGAGGGGGGGGTTTCTGTCCCTGTTGTGGCTGTGCTGCACTGGGTCATTTCCCCGGGCTGTGGAGGAGGGGGGGGTTTCTGTCCCTGTTGTGGCTGTGCTGCACTGGGTCATTTCCCCGGGCTGTCGGGAGAGGGGGGGGGGTTTTACTCAGTGTTTTCAGTTCGTTCTTAATTTTATATATTTCTTTCTTCCCATGTAATTATTAAGGGGCTTTGTGCCTCTACCTAGTGGGACTCTGGGTGGTCAGGGCATCTTAAATGTTTACACCCCCCTTCCTCCTCATTCCCTCCCCAGTCGCAGTGGCCACGTCTGGCTCGCCTCTCTGAGAACACTGTTTTCCAAATGGCACCCTATTCCCTATGTAGTGCACTACTTTAGACCAGAGTCCTATAGAACCCTATTCCCTATATAGTGCACTACTGTAGACCAGAGTCCTATAGAACCCTATTCCCTATATAGTGCACTACTATAGACCAGAGCCCTATTGGCCCTGTTAGTGCACTATATAGGGAATAGGTTGCCATTTGGAACTCTTTCCCTACCTACTCTGTCACTCTGTCCTTTGTTTGAGTTTATTAAATAGGAGGTGAACAGAGTGATTCCCGAAGACATTTTAAATTCTTATCACTGTGTCTAATCCCACTGCTGTGATGATCTGTTTCTATAGAAATCTATGGTTCATCTTTAAGTGTGTACTCTGCTCTTTGTTGTAACTCGTCTACCTGGGAGTCTCGTTCCTCGCCTGGTCTGTTTTATAATGGCTATAATGCTCTGATATAAAGGAAGTCTACCTGGGAGACTCGTACCTGGTCTGTTTTATAATGTCTATAATGCTCTGCTGTAAAGGAAGTCTACCTGGGAGACTCGTACCTGGTCTGTTTATAATGGCTATAATGCTCTGCTGTAAAGGAAGTCTACCTGGGAGACTCGTACCTGGGAGTCTCGTTCCTCGCCTGTTTATAATGGCTATAATGCTCTGCTATAAAGGAAGTCTACCTGGGAGACTCGTACCTGGTCTGTTTATAATGGCTATAATGCTCTGCTATAAAGGAAGTCTACCTGGGAGACTCGTACCTGGTCTGTTTATAATGGCTATAATGCTCTGCTGTAAAGGAAGTCTACCTGGAAGACTCGTACCTGGTCTGTTTATAATGGCTATAATGCTCTGCTGTAAAGGAAGTCTACCTGGGAGACTCGTACCTGGTCTGTTTATAATGGCTATAATGCTCTGCTATAAAGGAAGTCTACCTGGCAGACTCGTACCTGGTCTGTTTATAATGGCTATAATGCTCTGCTGTAAAGGAAGTCTACCTGGAAGACTCGTACCTGGTCTGTTTATAATGGCTATAATGCTCTGCTGTAAAGGAAGTCTACCTGGGAGACTCGTACCTGGTCTATTCTGTTTATAATGGCTATATTGCTCTGCTGTAAAGGAAGTCTACCTGGGAGATCCTCCCTGTCTATTCTGTTTATAATGGCTATATTGCTCTGCTGTAAAGGAAGTCTACCTGGGAGACTCGTACCTGGTCTGTTTATAATGGCTATAATGCTCTGCTATAAAGGAAGTCTACCTGGGAGACTCGTTCCTCCCCCTGTCTGTTTTATAATGGCTATATTGCTCTGCTATAAAGGAAGTCTACCTGGGAGACTCGTTCCTCCCCTGTCTGTTTTATTACATTTACATTACATTTAAGTCATGGCTATAATGCTCTGCTATAAAGAAGTCTACCTGGAGACTCTACCTGGTCTGAGACTGCTATAAGGAAGTCTACCTGGTTCTCCCCCCTGTCTGTTTTATAATGGCTATAATGCTCTGCTATAAAGGAAGTCTAACTGGGAGACTCGTTTCCTCCCCTGTCTGTCTTTTTATAATGGCTATATTGCTCTGCTATAAAGGAAGTCTACCTGGGAGACTCGTACCTGGTCTGTTTATAATGGCTATAATGCTCTGCTATGTCTACCTGGGAGTCGTACCTGGTCTGTTTATAATGGCTATAATGCTCTGCTATAAAGGAAGTCTACCTGGGAGACTGTACCTGGTCTGTTTATAATGGCTGTTGCTATAAAGGAAGTCTACCTGGGAGCTACCTGGTCTCATCTGTTTATAATGGCTATAATACCCAGCTATAAAGGAAGTCTACCTGGGAGACTCGTACCTGGTCTGTTTATAATGCTATATAGCAGAGTGCTGTAGTCCTGTAAGGCTGTTCATAGCAGAGTGCTGTAGTCCTGTAAGGCTGTTCATAGCAGAGTGCTGTAGTCCTGTAAGGCTGTTCATAGCAGAGTGCTGTAGTCCTGTTAGGCTGTTCATAGCAGAGACACTTTGCAATTTGATCTGAATATTGATCACAAGAAATTCTAGTAAAGCTAAACTCTCTTGGCTTTGCGTCCACATGAGCCGAATAAACCCAACTGAATGGAAAAGACGGACACCAAATAAAATAAGGAAATTAGATGGTGCTTATATTTCCTATAAGGCATATAGATCTACACTATGGCATGGGAAGTGGACTCATCTCAGTAGACCACTTTTAAGGTTCTATAGGGCTCTGGTCTAAAGTAGTGCACTATATAGGGAATAGGGTTCATTAGGGCTCTGGTCTAATGTAGTGCACTATATAGGGAATAGGGTTATATAGGGCTCTGGTCTAATGTAGTGCACTATATAGGGAATAGGGTTATATAGGGCTCTGGTCTAATGTAGTGCACTATATAGGGAATAGGGTTCTATAGGGCTCTGGTCTAATGTAGTGTAATATATAGGGAATAGGGTTCATTAGGGCTCTGGTCTAATGTAGTGCACTATATAGGGAATAGGGTTCTATAGGGCTCTGGTCTAATGTAGTGCACTATAGGGAATAGGGTTCTATAGGGCTCTGGTCTAATGTAGTGCACTATATAGGGAATAGGGTTCATTAGGGCTCTGGTCTAATGTAGTGCACTATATAGGGAATAGGGTTCTATAGGACTCTGGTCTAAAGTAGTGCACTATATAGGGAATAGGGTTCTATAGGGCTCTGGTCTAATGTAGTGCACTATATAGGGAATAGGGTTCTATAGGGCTCTGGTCTAATGTAGTGCACTATATAGGGAATATGGTTCATTAGGGCTCTGGTCTAAAGTAGTGCACTATATAGGGAATAGGGTTCTATAGGGCTCTGGTCTAATGTAGTGCACTATATAGGGAATAGGGTTCATTAGGGCTCTGGTCTAATGTAGTGCACTATATAGGGAATAGGGTTCTATAGGGCTCTGGTCTAATGTAGTGCACTATATAGGGAATAGGGTTCTATAGGGCTCTGGTCTAATGTAGTGCACTATATAGGGAATATGGTTCATTAGGGCTCTGGTCTAAAGTAGTGCACTATATAGGGAATAGGGTTCTATAGGGCTCTGGTCTAATGTAGTGCACTATATAGGGAATAGGGTTCTATAGGGCTCTGGTCTAATGTAGTGCACTATATAGGGAATAGGGTTCTATAGGACTCTGGTCTAAAGTAGTGCACTATATAGGGAATAGGGTTCTATAGGGCTCTGGTCTAAAGTAGTGCACTACATAGGGAATAGGGTTCTATAGGGCTCTGGTCTAAAGTAGTGCACTACATATGGGGATAGGGTTCCATAGGGTTCCATAGGGCTCTGGTCTAAAGTAGTGCACTACATAGGGGAATAGGGTTCTATAGGGCTCTGGTCTAAAGTAGTGCACTACATAGGGGAATAGGGTTCTATAGGGCTCTGGTCTAAAGTAGTGCACTACATAGGGAATAGGGTTCTATAGGGCTCTGGTCTAAAGTAGTGCACTACATAGGGAATAGGGTGCTATAGGGTATTTTTCCCTGCGCCCAGCGGGAGACGACGGGGGTCATTGTTGGCCCGGGCCATTAATTCCCTGAACCAGCGGGACGCCGGCCAAGTAATCAAAACAGCATTTACTAGACTCAACCTTCTCACCTCTAAAAACCTACCAGGTGCCCCCCCTCTCCCCAAAAAGTCATTATGCCCGAAGAGAGAAAGGGTTTAACCCTCCAGAAGGCAGGATAGATGTGAAGCGATGACCAGTTAAAGAACATTCTCTCTGAGGTGATCGGCCGCCAAAGGCCTCTGGTTGCATTCCAAATGGCAACCTTATCCCTGTAGTGATCTCCTGGATGCTTTCCAGTGAAAGTAGTGCACTTTCTAAGGGGAATAAGAGTGTCCGTTTTGGGACTAAACTTGTCATGTGTTGTTGTTGGTCATTGGGAAGCCCATTTTCATTTTGATAGCTTTGTGTCTGTCTTAAGGGCTTTCTGAGGTATCTCATCCCTGTAGACTAAAGGGGAGATTGTAATAGTGTCTCCACTTCTACAGCCTGCATGGTCTTTGTCCTGCCTGTGTGTCTGTCTGCCTGTCTGCCTGTGTGTCTGTCTGTCTGCCTGTCTGTCTGTCTGTCTGTCTCTGTCTTAAGGGCTTTCTGAGGTATCTCATCCCTGTAGACTAAAGGGGAGATTGTAATACTGTCTCCACTTCTACAGCCTGCATGGTCTTTGTCCTGTCTGTCTGTCCCTGTCTGTCTGCCTGTCTCTGTCTGCCTGTCTCTGTCTGCCTGTCTCTGTCTGCCTGCCTGTCTGTCTGCCTGTCTCTGTCTGCCTGTCTCTGTCTGCCTGTCTCTGTCTGCCTGTCTCTGTCTGCCTGTCTCTGTCTGCCAGTCTCTGTCTGCCAGTCTCTGTCTGCCAGTCTCTGTCTGCCAGTCTCTGTCTGCCAGTCTCTGTCTGCCAGTCTCTGTCTGCCAGTCTCTGTCTGCCAGTCTCTGTCTGCCAGTCTCTGTCTGCCAGTCTCTGTCTGCCAGTCTCTGTCTGCCAGTCTCTGTCTGCCTGTCTCTGTCTGCCTGTCTCTGTCTGCCTGTCTCGTTTCTGCCCTGTAATAAATAGGACGATTAGAAATGTCGACGCTCAGATTTTGCAGTGAAAGAGAGGCTTCATCTGTGTTGGTATTGTCCATAATAAAACCCCAACATCCTTCCTGTTACTCCCCCTTCACTCTCCTCCTCCCCCTTCACTCTCCTCCTCCCCCTCACTCTCCTCCTCCCCCTCACTCTCCTCCTCCCCCTTCACTCTCCTCCTCCCCCTCACTCTCCTCCCCCTTCAGTCTCTGTCTCCTCCCCCTTCTCTCCTCCCCCTCTGTCTGCCCTCTGTCTCCTCCCTAACTCCTCCCCCTCTCTCTCCTCCTGTCTACTCCTAACTCCTCCCCCTCAGTCTCTCCTCCTCCCCTTCCTCTTAAAACTCCTCCCCCCTCCCCCCCTGTCTCCTCCCCCTTCCTCCCTCCTCCTCTTCCTCTCCTCTCCTCCCCTCCCCCTTCTCTCCTCCCCCTCACTCTCCTTCTCCCCCTTCACTCCCTCCTCCTCCCCCCTCTCCCTCCTCCCCCCCTGTCTCCCCTCCCCCTTCCTCCTCCTCCTCCCCTTCCTCCTCCTCCTCCTCCCCCCTCAACTCCTCCCCTCCCGCCCCCT
>NW_026290386.1:12500-27500 GCF_023373465.1 Oncorhynchus keta
CACTCACTCACTCACTCACTCACTCACTCACTCACTCACTCACTCACTCACTCACTCCCTTTCCTTCCTTCCTCATTCCCTACCTCCCTCCCTCCTTCCTTCCTCACTCCCTACCTCCCTCCCTCCCTCCTTCCTTCCTTCTTCACTCCCTACCTACCTCCCTCCTTCCTTCCTCACTCCCTACCTTCCTCCCTCCCTCCTTCCTTCCTCACTCCCTACCTCCCTCCCTCCCTCCTTCCTTCCTTCTTCACTCCCTACCTACCTCCCTCCTTCCTTCCTCACTCCCTACCTACCTCCCTTCCTCCCTCCCTCCCTACCTACCTACCTCCTTTAAGCGCTGTTGAATAATTGACAGGTGCTTCTGAGGGTGTGTGGCCGTGTGCTGCAGACTGATGAGATGCAAACGGAGAGACCGCTTTAAGGCAGAAAGGAGAAAGCAATCGAATGAAATACAGGACCTGTGTCCCAAATCGTAGCCTATTCCCTTCATAGTGCAGTCTTTTTGACCACAGCAGCTTGGACACACTACTGCTTCGAGATGCCTGGGATGGCTTCATTTGAGTTTGATGTCAGAGGTGTTGGTCTCTGTGGGTCTATAACATTTTAATTTAACCCTGTGTGTTGTTCATGAATACTATCAAGCCAGCTGTTCTAACGCCTTAAAACAGACGACTTCAAATCCTGTGAATCATATCGCTGCAGACAGTCTGTTATCCTGTGAATCATACCTCTGCAGACAGTCTGTTATCCTGTGAATCATACCTCTGCAGACAGTCTGTTATCCTGTGAATCATACCTCTGCAGACAGTCTGTTATCCTGTGAATCATACCTCTGCAGACAGTCTGTTATCCTGTGAATCATACCTCTGCAGACAGTCTGTTATCCTGTGAATCATACCTCTGCAGACAGTCTGTTATCCTGTGAATCATACCTCTGCAGACAGTCTGTTATCCTGTGAATCATACCTCTGCAGACAGTCTGTTATCCTGTGAATCATACCTCTGCAGACAGTCTGTTATCCTGTGAATCATACCTCTGCAGACAGTCTGTTATCCTGTGAATCATACCTCTGCAGACAGTCTGTTATCCTGTGAATCATACCTCTGCAGACAGTCTGTTATCCTGTGAATCATACCTCTGCAGACAGTCTGTTATCCTGTGAATCATACCTCTGCAGACAGTCTGTTATCCTGTGAATCATACCTCTGTAGACAGTCTGTTATCCTGTGAATCATACCTCTGCAGACAGTCTGTTATCCTGTGAATCATACCTCTGCAGACAGTCTGTTATCCTGTGCAGAATCATACCTCTGCAGACAGTCTGTTATCCTGTGAATCATACCTCTGCAGACAGTCTGTTATCCTGTGAATCATACCTCTGCAGACAGTCTGTTATCCTGTGAATCATACCTCTGCAGACAGTCTGTTATCCTGTGAATCATACCTCTGCAGACAGTCTGTTGTGAAGTGTTATCCTGTGAATCATACCTCTGCAGACAGTCTGTTAGTGTTATCCTGTGAATCATACCTCTGCAGACAGTCTGTTATCCTGTGAATCATACCTCTGCAGACAGTCTGTTATCCTGTGAATCATACCTCTGCAGACAGTCTGTTATCCTGTGAATCATACCTCTGCAGACAGTCTGTTATCCTGTGAATCATACCTCTGCAGACAGTCTGTTATCCTGTGAATCATACCTCTGCAGACAGTCTGTTATCCTGTGAATCATGTTATCCTGTGAATCATACCTCTGCAGACAGACTGTTATCCTGTGAATCATACCTCTGCAGACAGTCTTATCCTGTGAATCATACCTCTGCAGACAGTCTGTTAGTGTTATCCTGTGAATCATACCTCTGCAGACAGACTGTTATCCTGTGAATCATACCTCTGCAGACAGTCTGTTATCCTGTGAATCATACCTCTGCAGACAGTCTGTTATCCTGTGAATCATACCTCTGCAGACAGTCTGTTATCCTGTGAATCATACCTCTGCAGACAGTCTGTTATCCTGTGAATCATACCTCTGCAGACAGTCTGTTATCCTGTGAATCATACCTCTGCAGACAGTCTGTTATCCTGTGAATCATACCTCTGCAGACAGTCTGTTATCCTGTGAATCATACCTCTGCAGACAGCCTGTTATCCTGTGAATCATACCTCTGCAGACAGCCTGTTATCCTGTGAATCATACCTCTGCAGACAGCCTGTTATCCTGTGAATCATACCTCTGCAGACAGTCTGTTATCCTGTGAATCATACCTCTGCAGACAGTCTGTTATCCTGTGAATCATACCTCTGCAGACAGTCTGTTATCCTGTGAATCATACCTCTGCAGACAGTCTGTTATCCTGTGAATCATACCTCTGCAGACAGTCTGTTATCCTGTGAATCATACCTCTGCAGACAGTCTGTTATCCTGTGAATCATACCTCTGCAGACAGTCTGTTATCCTGTGAATCGTACCTCTGCAGACAGTCTGTTATCCTGTGAATCGTACCTCTGCAGACAGTCTGTTATCCTGTGAATCATACCTCTGCAGACAGTCTGTTAGTGTTATCCTGTGAATCATACCTCTGCAGACAGTCTGTTATCCTGTGAATCATACCTCTGCAGACAGTCTGTTATCCTGTGAATCATACCTCTGCAGACAGTCTGTTAGTGTTATCCTCTGAAGTGTCAGACTTACCTCCCTGGCGTTAGGACTCCTAGTCGTCCTCCCAAATGTCTCCTTACTCCCTGTGTAGTGGCCCATGTTCGGTCACTATGTAGGGAATAGGTTTCCATTTTGGACTCAGTCCTAGACGGTTCAGGTAATCCCATTCTGCCTTTGCCTGCGAGGGTAGTAAAAATGCTAGTGTTTCCTACCCCCTGTTTAAACGATGGTAAGCTGGGCTGTATCGGTGCAAAGCTCCTCCCTGTGGCTATAAGCCTGATCTCCTGTAGTCCCACAGCTTCATTACTCAGACTGAACCTCAACTCAAGCACACAGTACAACTTTGGCCTTCGGTTCAATTTACTGCCACAGCTTCATTACTCAGACTACTGCTGCTGCTTTTTGCAGGGTTTATTTAGTTGTTCCCTTTCTTTCCCTCTCTCGCTGACCTCATCTTAGATTCACCAGGGCATGATGACCTCGTCTTAGATTCACCAGGGCGTGATGACCTCGTCTTAGATTCACCAGGGCGTGATGACCTCGTCTTAGATTCACCGGGGCGTGACGGCCTCGTCTTAGATTCACCGGGGCGTGATGATCTCGTCTTAGATTCACCGGGGCATGATGATCTCGTCTTAGATTCACCAGGGCGTGATGACCTCGTCCTAGATTCACCGGGGCATGATGATCTCGTCTTAGATTCACCAGGGCGTGATGATCTCGTCTTAGATTCACCAGGGCATGACGATCTCGTCTTAGATTCACCGGGGCATGATGATCTCGCTCACATCCACTTCCAGGGGTGAGCAGTTTGCCACTAAAAGCCTCTGATGGAAAACCAATCACTTTCTATGGAGGGGAATGAGAAGAAAAACAACATTACATCCTTTTTTTTGTGTTGATTTTCCATTTCAGCACTTCTGATAAATTCTTTATCTCATAATGACGAGGCAGGTACGGTAATAGAATGTGTGGTAATGACCCAAGCTGTGCATCCCAATGAGAGATCTGTTCTGTTCTCAGGGACAATGGGAGGTTTGAGTCTGACTAGACTACACTCAGATATACTACACTGCCCTAGACTACACTCAGATATACTACACTGACTAGACTACACTCAGATATACTACACTGACCTAGACTACACTCAGATATTCTACACTGACCTAGACTACAATCAGATATACTACACTGACCTAGACTACACTCAGATATACTACACTGACTAGACTACACTCAGATATACTACACTGACTAGACTACACTCAGATATACTACACTGACCTAGACTACACTCAGATATACTACACTGACTAGACTACACTCAGATATACTACACTGACTAGACTACACTCAGATATACTACACTGACCTAGACTACACTCAGATATACTACACTGACTAGACTACACTCAGATATACTACACTGACTAGACTACACTCAGATATACTACACTGACTAGACTACACTCAGATATACTACACTGACTAGACTACACTCAGATATACTACACTGACCTAGACTACACTCAGATATACTACACTGACTAGACTACACTCAGATATACTACACTGACTAGACTACACTCAGATATACTACACTGACCTAGACTACACTCAGATATACTACACTGACTAGACTACACTCAGATATACTACACTGACTAGACTACACTCAGATATACTACACTGACTAGACTACACTCAGATATACTACACTGACCTAGACTACACTCAGATATACTACACTGACCTAGACTACACTGATATACTACACTGACTAGACTACACTCAGATTTACTACACTGACTAGACTACTCTGCCCTAGACTACACTCAGATATACTACACTGACTAGACTACAATCAGATATACTACACTGATATACTACACTGACTAGACTACACTGACTAGACTACACTGACAAGACTACACTCAGATATACTACACTGATAGACTACACTGACTAGACTACACTCAGATATACTACACTGCCCTAGACTACACTCAGATATACTACACTCAGATATACTACACTCAGATATACTACACTGATTAGACTACACTCAGATATACTACACTGACTAGACTACACTCAGATATACTACACTGATTAGACTACACTCAGATATACTACACTGACTAGACTACACTCAGATATACTACACTGACTAGACTACACTCAGATATACTACACTGACTAGACTACAATCAGATATACTACACTGATATACTACACTGAGTAGACTACACTGACAAGACTACACTCAGATATACTACACTGACTAGACTACACTGATATACTACACTGTTCTGTTCTCAGGGACAATGGGAGGTTTGAGTCTGACTAGACTACACTCAGATATACTACACTGCCCTAGACTACACTCAGATATACTACACTGACTAGACTACACTCAGATATACTACACTGATTAGACTACACTCAGATATACTACACTGACCTAGACTACACTCAGATATACTACACTGACTAGACTACACTCAGATATACTACACTGACTAGACTACACTCAGATATACTACACTGACTAGACTACACTCAGATATACTACACTGACCTAGACTACACTCAGATATACTACACTGACCTAGACTACACTCAGATATACTACACTGACTAGACTACACTCAGATATTCTACACTGACCTAGACTACACTCAGATATACTACACTGACCCTAGACTACACTCAGATATACTACACTGACTAGACTACACTCAGATATACTACACTGACTAGACTACACTGACTAGACTACACTGACTAGACTACACTCAGATATTCTACACTGACCTAGACTACACTGACTAGACTACACTCAGATATACTACACTGACTAGACTACACTGACTAGACTACACTGACTAGACTACACTCAGATATTCTACACTGACCTAGACTACACTCAGATATACTACACTGACCCTAGACTACACTCAGATATACTACACTGACTAGACTACACTCAGATATACTACACTGACTAGACTACACTCAGATATTCTACACTGACTAGACTACACTCAGATATACTACACTGACTAGACTACACTCAGATATACTACACTGACCTAGACTACACTCAGATATACTAGCTCAGTTGGTAGAGCATGGCGCTTGTAACGCCAGGGTAGTGGGTTCGATCCCGGGACCACCCATACGTAGAATGTATGCACACATGACTGTAAGTCGCTTTGGATAAAAGCGTCTGCTAAATGGCATATATATTACTGACTAGACTACACTCAGATATACTACACTGACTAGACTACACTCAGATATACTACACTGACTAGACTACACTGACTAGACTACACTGACTAGACTACACTCAGATATTCTACACTGACCTAGACTACACTGACTAGACTACACTCAGATATACTACACTGACTAGACTACACTGACTAGACTAGACTGACTAGACTACACTCAGATATTCTACACTGACCTAGACTACACTCAGATATACTACACTGACCCTAGACTACACTCAGATATACTACACTGACTAGACTACACTCAGATATACTACACTGACCTAGACTACACTCAGATATACTACACTGACTAGACTACACTCAGATATACTACACTGACTAGACTACACTCAGATATTCTACACTGACTAGACTACACTCAGATATACTACACTGACTAGACTACACTCAGATATACTACACTGACCTAGACTACACTCAGATATACTACACTGACTAGACTACACTCAGATATTCTACACTGACCTAGACTACACTCAGATATACTACACTGACTAGACTACACTCAGATATACTACACTGACTAGACTACACTCAGATATACTACACTGACCTAGACTACACTCAGATATACTACACTGACTAGACTACACTCAGATATACTACACTGACTAGACTACACTCAGATATACTACACTGACTAGACTACACTCAGATATACTACACTGACTAGACTACACTCAGATATACTACACTGACTAGACTACACTCAGATATTCTACACTGACCTAGACTACACTCAGATATACTACACTGACTAGACTACACTCAGATATACTACACTGACTAGACTACACTCAGATATACTACACTGACCTAGACTACACTCAGATATACTACACTGACCTAGACTACACTCAGATATACTACACTGACCTAGACTACACTGATATACTACACTGACTAGACTACACTCAGATATACTACACTGACTAGACTACTCTGCCCTAGACTACACTCAGATATACTACACTGACTAGACTACACTCAGATATACTACACTGAACTAGACTACACTCAGATATACTACACTGACTAGACTACACTCAGATATACTACACTGACCTAGACTACACTCAGATATACTACACTGACCTAGACTACACTGATATACTACACTGACTAGACTACACTCAGATATACTACACTGACTAGACTACTCTGCCCTAGACTACACTCAGATATACTACACTGACTAGACTACAATCAGATATACTACACTGATATAGTAAACTGACTAGACTACACTGACTAGACTACACTGACAAGACTACACTCAGATATACTACACTGACTAGACTACACTGATATACTACAATGACTAGACTACACTGACTAGACTACACTCAGATATACTACACTGCACTAGACTACACTCAGATATACTACACTCAGATATACTACACTCAGATATACTACACTCAGATATACTACACTGATTAGACTACACTCAGATATACTACACTGATTAGACTACACTCAGATATACTAAACTGACTAGACTACACTCAGATATACTACACTGATTAGACTACACTCAGATATACTACACTGACTAGACTACACTGACTAGACTACACTCAGATATACTACACTGCCTAGACTACACTCAGATATACTACACTGACTAGACTACAATCAGATATACTACACTGATATACTACACTGAGTAGACTACACTGACAAGACTACACTCAGATATACTACACTGACTAGACTACACTGATATACTACACTGACTAGACTACACTGATATACTACACTGACTAGACTACACTCAGATATATTATACTGACTAGACTACACTGATATACTACACTGAATAGACTACACTGAGTAGACTACACTGACAAGACTACACTCAGATATATTATACTGACTAGACTACACTGATATACTACACTGAATAGACTACACTGATATACTACACTGACTAGACTACACTCAGATATACTACACTGACTAGACTACACTCAGATATACTACACTGACTAGACTACACTGACTAGACTACACTCAGATATACTACACTGATTAGAGTACACTCAGATATACTACAATGGAAAATAACATTAATAAAATAACATGTAGCTTGTATCAACTGGGTTCGGCAGGAAGCTCACACTAGCAAGCTTGCAACATTGTATCAACCATCAACTGGGTTCGGCCATGAAGCTCACTCTAGCAAAGCTTGCAACATTGTATCAACCATCAACTGGGTTCGGCAGGAAGCTCACGCTAGCAAAGCTTGCAACATTGTATCAACTATTCTGGGCCCTTAGTTTCCTGTGCCAGTGAGCTCTGGACAGACACAGCTGTATTTCCAGAAGGGATATGAAGTCGTCAGGTATTTTGTGATGTTTCCACTGAATCAGAGCGTTACATGCTTCCCCTTTTCACGCCAAAGGAGAAAGCTGGAACGATTTTTCTAATACATTTCAATGTGGATGTAAAAAACAGACTTTGTTTTCTTGCTCTTTTGAGGTGAAGACGGCATTTTCATCGAGAAGCTTCACAGCTCTTTTACCTGACGACTTAAACTGAATTCTCCCTCTGCTCTGAGTCAACTTCACTCTGCCGTGTTGTATAAAGGGTGTTGTACTCCCTCCCTCCCTCCCTCCCTCCCTCCCTCCCTCCCTCCCTCCCTCCCTCCCTCCCTCCCTCCCTCCCTCCCTCCCTCCCTCCCTCCCTCCCTCCCTCCCTCCCTCCCTCCCTCCCTCCCTCCCTCCCTCCCTCCCTCCCTCCCTCCCTCCAAAGTCCCTCCCTCCCTCCCTCCGTCCCTCCCTCGCTCCGTCCCTCCCTCGCTCCGTCCCTCCGTCCCTCCGTCCCTCCGTCCCTCCGTCCTCAGTCCCTCCGTCCCTCAGTCCCTCAAGTCCCTCCCTCGCTCCCTCGCTCCTCGCTCCGTTCCTCCCTCCGTCCCTCCCTCCCTCGCTCCTCGCAGGGCTCCCTCGCTCCTCGCTGGGCTCCGTCCCTCGCTCCTCCCTCGCTCCCTCGCTCGCTCCGTCCCTCCCTCCTCCCCCTCCTCCCTCCCTCCCTCCTCCTCCCTCCTCCCTCCCTCCATCCTCCTCCTCGCTCCCTCGCTCCTCGCTCCCTTGCTCCCTCGCTGGCTTCGCAGGGCTAGCTCGCTCGCTCCCTCCATCCTCCCTCCTCCCTCCCTAGCTCGCTCAGCTCCTCGCTCGCTCCCTCCTTGCGCTCTCCTCCGGCAGGGCTCAGCAAAGCTCCTGCTATTGTCCCTCCCTCCCTCCCTCCCTCCCTCCCTCCCTTCCTCGCTTCCTTCCTCCCTCGCTCCTCGCTCCCTCGCTCCCAGGGCTCCCTCCCTCCCTCCCTCCCTCGCTCCCTCCCTGGGCTCCCTCCCTCCCTCCCTCCCTAGCTCGCTCCCCTCCTCCCTCCCTGCTCCCTCCCTCCCTCCCTCCCTCCTCCCTCCTCCCTCCTCCTCCCTCCCTCCCTCCTCCTCCTCCTCCCCTCCCTCCCTCCCTCCTGGCTCCGTCCCTCCCTCCCCTATTTCAGAAGTCCCTCCCTCCCCTCCTCCCTCCCTCCCTCCCTCCCTCCCTCCTCGCTCCTCCCTGGCTCCCTCGCTAAACTCAATGCTCGCTGTGCTCAGATCCTGTTCCCTCCTCCCTCCCTTCCTCCTCCCTCCCTCCCTCCCTCCTCCTCCCTCCTCCCTCCCTCCTCGCTCCCTGTTGCTGCTCCTCCCTCCCTCCTCCCTCCTCCCTCCCTCCTCCCTCCTCCTCCTCCTCCTCCTCCTCCTCCCTCCTCCCTCCCTCCCTCCCTCCTCCCTCCCTCCCTCCCTCCCTCCTCCCTCCCTCGCTCCCTCCCTCCCTCCCTCCCCTCCTCCCTCCCTCCCTCCCTCCCTCCCTCGCTCCCTCGCTCCGCTCGCTCGCTCGCTCCCTCCCTCCTCCCTCCCTCCCTCCCTCCCTCCCTCGCTCGCTCGCTCCCTCCCTCCCTCCCTCCTCCCTCCCTCCTCCCTCGCTCCCTCCCTCGCTCCCTCCCTCCGCTCCGCTCCCTCGCTCCTCCCCCTCCCTCCCTCCCTCCCTCCCTCCCTCCCTCCCTCCCTCCCTCCCTCCCTCCCTCCCTCCCTCTCCCTCGCTCCCTCGCTCCCTCCCTCGCTCCCTCGCTCCCTCGCTCCCTCGCTCCTCCCTCGCTCCCTCGCTCCCTCGCTCCCTCGCTCCCTCGCTCCCTCGCTCCCTCGCTCCTCCCTCGCTCGCTCGCTCCCTCGCTCGCTCCTCCCTCGCTCCCTCCCTCCCTCGCTCCCTCCCTCGCTCGCTCCCTCCCTCTCTGTGTCAACTTCAGTCTACCGTCGTTGAAGTAGTTTGTGGCGACGTCAACATTTAAAGGGGTGTTGTACAAAAAGAACGTCATCAGCGAGTGGATCATCTCTAACCAAATCAGAGTATCTTGAAAATCAGAGTGTCAAAGCCAATGACGAATTCTAGAAGAAAAAAAACCCAGCTTTAGCCCCACGTGTTCTGGCTCTGTCCCGCCCCATCGGCGTCTGGGACCAATCAGAACGGTTAGAATGTGTTACTCAGGGAGTTACTCAGATCCAGACTTACTGTGGAGAAGAAGAACATCAGTGTTCTGGCTCTGTCCCGCCCCATCGGTGTCTGGGACCAATCAGAACGGTTAGAATGTGTTACTCAGGGAGTTACTCAGATCCAGACTTACTGTGGAGAAGAAGAACATCAGTGGGCGTTTTGGTCTGTGTAAGGAGCCTGGGTTGCCGGGAAACCGCAGCGATGGTGTTAAGACGATCAGAAATACGATGAGTCGGGTCGGCTGAGATTTGTTATTTTTTAGTTGAGCGGTATAATAAATTTTGCTACCGATCAACTAAAAAAATAAAATCTCTGCCGATCAACAGAGTAGCGACCGAACAACCGACGAGATGGGATCAGACCTGATGCTTATATACGAAATACTGAGAGATCAACACCGAGAGATCAACACCGAGAGATCAACACCGAGAGATCAACACCGAGAGATCAACACCGAGAGATCAACACAGAGAGATCAGTACCGAGAGATCAACACAGAGAGATCAATACTTCATAGTCATTTAGTGTATCTGGAGCAGTATCCTGTCAGACTTGTTGTATCAGTGAAGAAGCCTTCTAATACCTCTAAACACTATGAATTATGTGGATGTTTCCCCCACAGGGTCTTACTTCTATCCTCCAAACCCCAGTCGCTCTCTCTCTCCATATTCTGTCTCTCTATTCTCTCCATATTCTGTCTCTCTATTCTCTCTCTCCATATTCTGTCTCTCTATTCTCTCTCTATTCTCTCTCCATATTCTGTCTCTCTATTCTCTCTCTCCATATTCTGTCTCTCTATTCTCTCTCTCCATATTCTCTCTCTCTATTCTCACTCTATTCTCTCTCTCCATATTCTGTCTCTCTATTCTCTCTCTATTCTCTCTCTCCATATTCTGTCTCTCTATTCACTCTCTCTCCCTATTCTGTCTCTCTATTCTGTCTCTCTATTCTCTCTCTCTCTATTCTCTCTCTCTCTCCATACTCTGTCTCTCTATTCTCGCTCTATTCTCTCTCTCCATATTCTGTCTCTCTATTCTCGCTCTATTCTCTCTCTCCATATTCTGTCTCTCTATTCTCTCTCTATTCACTCTCTCCCTATTCTGTCTCTCTATTCTCTCTCTCTATTCTCTCTCTCTCCATATTCTGTCTCTCTATTCTCTCTCTCTCCATATTCTGTCTCTCTATTCTCTCTCTATTCTCTCTCTCCATATTCTGTCTCTCTATTCTCTCTCTCCATATTCTGTCTCTCTATTCTCTCTCTATTCTCTCTCTCCATATTCTGTCTCTCTATTCTCTCTCTATTCTCTCTCTCCATATTCTGTCTCTCTATTCTCTCTCTCCATATTATGTCTCTCTATTCTCTCTCTCCATATTCTCTCTCTCTATTCTCACTCTATTCTCTCTCTCCATATTCTGTCTCTCTATTCTCTCTCTCCATATTCTCTCTCTCCATATTCTGTCTCTCTATTCTCTCTCTCCATATTCTGTCTCTCTATTCTCTCTCTCCATATTCTGTCTCTCTATTCACTCTCTCTCCCTATTCTGTCTCTCTATTCTGTCTCTCTATTCTCTCTCTCTCTATTCTCTCTCTCTCTCCATATTCTGTCTCTCTATTCTCTCTCTATTCTCTCTCTCTATTCTGTCTCTCCTATTCTGTCTCTCTATTCTGTCTCTCTATTCTCTCTCTCTCTATTCTCTCTCGCTCTCCATATTCTGTCTCTATTCTCTCTCCATATTCTGTCTCTCTATTCTCTCTCTCCATATTCTGTCTCTCTATTCTCTCTCTCCATATTCTGTCTCTCTATTCTCTCTCTATTCTCTCTCGCTCCTCATATTCTGTCTCTATTCTCTCTCTCTCTATTCTCTCTCTATTCTCACTCTCTATTCTCTCTATTCTCTCTATTCTCTCTCTCTCTCTCTATTCTCTCTCTCTCTCCTCTCTTCTCTCTCTCCATATTCTGTCTCTCTATTCTCTCGCTCTCTCTCTCTCCATATTCTGTCTGTGTCTTGCCTGGTCTCCATTGTAGCGATGCTCAGCTTTGTTATAGTCTGTAAGTGTCATCTGCTCTGCTCTGGGCTCCCTCATTGTGTCTTCCTGTACAATGAGGGTAATTGGTGGAGAAGTAGTTCTCTGGGATGTTGGGAGTTGTACACTGAGTGAAACACGCCCGCTCTTACACAGGGTTACAATACAATGCTTCACCGTGTTAGACCACGAGGCAGGCTCTGTGGAAGGGGAGGATGGAGGTGGGGAGGGGTGGGAATGGAAGGAGAGAGGAGGGTTATGAAGCTAGGTGGGAGCTGATTGATGCATAAGGAGGAGGGATATGAAGCTAGGTGGGAGCTGATTGATGCATAAGGAGGAGAGGGGAGGGATATGAAGCTAGGTGGGAGCTGATTGATGCATAAGGAGGAGGGATATGAAGCTAGGTGGGAGCTGATTGATGCATAAGGAGGAGGGATATGAAGCTAGGTGGGAGCTGATTGATGCATAAGGTAGAGGGAGGGTTATGAAGCTAGGTGGGAGCTGATTGATGCATAAGGAGAAGAGGGAGGGATATGAAGCTAGGTGGGAGCTGATTGATGCATAAGGAGGAGGGATATGAAGCTAGGTGGGAGCTGATTGATGCATAAGGAGGAGGGATATGAAGCTAGGTGGGAGCTGATTGATGCATAAGGAGGAGAGATATGAAGCTAGGTGGGAGCTGATTGATGCATAAGGAGGAGAGGGAGGGATATGAAGCTAGGTGGGAGCTGGTTGATGCATAAGGAGGAGGGATATGAAGCTAGGTGGGAGCTGATTGATGCATAAGGAGGAGGGATATGAAGCTAGGTGGGAGCTGATTGATGCATAAGGAGGAGGGATATGAAGCTAGGTGGGAGCTGATTGATGCATAAGGAGGAGGGATATGAAGCTAGGTGGGAGCTGATTGATGCATAAGGAGGAGGGATATGAAGCTAGGTGGGAGCTGATTGATGCATAAGGAGGATATGAAGCTAGGTGGGAGCTGATTGATGCATAAGGAGGAGGGATATGAAGCTAGGTGGGAGCTGATTGATGCATAAGGAGGAGGGATATGAAGCTAGGTGGGAGCTGATTGATGTATAAGGTAGAGGGAGGGATATGAAGCTAGGTGGGAGCTGATTGATGCATAAGGAGGAGGGATATGAAGCTAGGTGGGAGCTGATTGATGCATAAGGGGGAGGGATATGAAGCTAGGTGGGAGCTGATTGATGCATAAGGAGAGTGGAGCGATATGAAGCTAGGTGGGAGCTGATTGATGCATAAGGAGGAGGGATATGAAGCTAGGTGGGAGCTGATTGATGCATAGTAGATTGATGTAGATTGATGTTCTCAGTAGACATGTCCATAATGAAACACAACCTCAATCGGTTTGGTGGTGTAGTTAGTTAGTTAGTTAGTTAGGTGGTTTAGTTAGTTAGGTGGTTTAGTTAGTTAGTTAGGTGGTGTAGTTAGTTAGTTAGGTGGGGTAGTTAGTTAGTGAGTTAGGTTACTCTGTTCTCAGTAGACATGTCCATAATGAAACACAACCTCAGCGGTTAGGTGGTGTAGTTAGTTAGGTGGTGTAGTTAGTTAGTTAGGTGGTGTAGTTAGTTATTTAGGTGGTTTAGTTAGTTAGTTGGGTGGTGTAGTTAGTTAGTTGGGTGGTGTAGTTAGTTAGTTAGGTGGTGTAGTTAGTTAGTTAGGTGGTGTAGTTAGTTAGTTAGTTAGGTGGTGTAGTTAGTTAGGGGTGTAGTTAGTTAGTTAGGTGGTGTAGTTAGTTAGTTAGGTGGTTTAGTTAGTTAGGTGGGTGTTAGTTAGTTAGTTAGGTGGTGTTAGTTAGTTAGGTGGTTTAGTTAGTTAGTTAGTTAGGTGGTGTAGTTAGTTAGTTAGGTGGTGTAGTTAGTTAGTTAGGTGGTTTAGTTAGTTAGTTAGTTAGGTGGTGTAGTTAGTTAGTTAGGTGGTGTAGTTAGTTAGTTAGGTGGTGTAGTTAGTTAGTTAGTTAGGTGGTGTAGTTAGTTAGTTTGTTAGGTTACTCTGTTCTCAGTAGACATGTCCATAATGAAACACAACCTCAATCGGTTTGGTGGTGTAGTTAGTTAGTTAGTTAGTTAGGTGGTGTAGTTAGGTGGTTTAGTTAGTTAGTTAGGTGGTGTAGTTAGTTAGTTAGGTGGGGTAGTTAGTTAGTTAGTGAGTTAGGTTACTCTGTTCTCAGTAGACATGTCCATAATGAAACACAACCTCAGCGGTTAGGTGGTGTAGTTAGTTAGGTGGTGTTGTTAGTTAGTTAGGTGGTGTTGTTAGTTAGTTAGGTGGTGTTAGTTAGTTAGTTAGTTAGGTGGTGTTAGTTAGTTAGTTAGTTAGGTGGTGTAGTTAGTTAGTTAGTTAGTTAGGTGGTGTTAGTTAGTAGGTGGTTAGGTGGTGTGGTTAGTTAGTTAGTTAGTTAGGTGGTGTAGTTAGTTAGTTAGTTAGGTGGTGTAGTTAGTTAGTTAGTTAGGTG
>NW_026290386.1:32500-35000 GCF_023373465.1 Oncorhynchus keta
AGCGGGTCCCAGCCAACTACCTCTCTAGAGCTGTGCAGGGAGGAGAACAGCACAGCAGGCCCAGTGTTTGTGTTTCTGATCTGGAGTCTCTCTAGTCCCACAGACTGCAGAGTAGCTGGAGCTCTGACTGTAGAGAGGAGCATAAATCTGTGGAGCTTGCTGAAGATATCTCTGAGGGAGCGTAACGGGGTCTGGAGCTAGCTGGAGATATATCTCTGAGTGAACTTAACGGGGTCTGGAGCTAGCTAGAGATATATCTCTCTGAGGGGGCTTAACAGGGTCTGGAGCTAGCTAGAGATATATCTCTCTGAGGGAACTTAACGGGGGTCTGGAGATATCTCTCTGTTGAGGGAGCTTAACAGGGTCTGGAATTATCTCTCTGAGGGGGCTTAACGGGGTCTCGAGCTAGCTGGAGATATCTCTCTGTTGAGGGAGCTTAACAGGGTCTGGAATTATCTCTCTGAGGGGGCTTAACGGGGTCTCGAGCTAGCTGGAGATATATCTCTGTTGGAACTTAACGGGGTCTGGAAATATCTCTCTGTTGAGGGAGCTTAACAGAGTGGAGCTAGCTGGAGATATCTCTCTGTTGAGGGAGCTTAACAGAGTGGAGCTAGCTGGAGATATCTCTCTGAGGGAGCTTAACTGGGTCTGGAGATATCTCTCTGTTGAGGGAGCTTAACAGAGTGGAGCTAGCTGGAGATATCTCTCTGAGGGAGCTTAACAGAGTGGAGCTAGCTGGAGATATCTCTCTGAGGGAGCTTAACTGGGTCTGGAGATATCTCTCTGTTGAGGGAGCTTAACAGAGTGGAGCTAGCTGGAGATATCTCTCTGAGGGAGCTTAACAGAGTGGAGCTAGCTGGAGATATCTCTCTGAGGGAGCTTAACTGGGTCTGGAGATATCTCTCTGTTGAGGGAGCTTAACAGAGTGGAGCTAGCTGGAGATATCTCTCTGAGGGAGCTTAACAGAGTGGAGCGAGCTTCTCTGTTGTTACCCTGAGTCAAAGCCAGACTCATTTCCTATTTGATGCCTTCCAACAGTGAGTTAAGCTCCTCCCACTGAGCCAACGGGAGTCCTGTACTTCTTAAAAGGAGAGCTCTCTAAAGCACCCTGGTTACAAGGAGATGATGGTCTGGGAGTTGGTTACAAGGAGATGATGGTCTGGGAGTTGGTTACAAGGAGATGATGGTCTGGGAGTTGGTTACAAGGAGATGATGATGGTTACAAGGAGATGATGGTCTGGGAGTTGGTTACAAGGAGATGATGGTCTGGGAGTTGGTTACAAGGAGATGATGGTCTGGGAGTTGGTTACAAGGAGAGATGATGGTCTGGGAGTTGGTTACAAGGAGATGATGGTCTGGGAGTTGGTTACAAGGAGATGATGGTCTGGGAGTTGGTTACAAGGAGATGATGGTCTGAGGAGTTGGTTACAAGGAGATGATGGTCTGGGAGTTGGTTACAAGGAGATGATGGTCTGGGAGTTGGTTACAAGGAGATGATGGTCTGGGAGTTGGTTACAAGGAGATGATGGTCTGGGAGTTGGTTACAAGGAGATGATGGTCTGGGAGTTGGTTACAAGGAGATGATGGTCTGGGAGTTGGTTACAAGGAGATGATGGTCTGGGAGTTGGTTACAAGGAGATGATGGTCTGGGAGTTGGTTACAAGGAGATGATGGTCTGGGAGTTGGTTACAAGGAGATGATGGTCTGGGAGTTGGTTACAAGGAGATGATGGTCTGGGAGTTGGTTACAAGGAGATGATGGTCTGGGAGTTGTTTCCCTGATAAGGAGATGATGGTACTTTGGGACATGATGTTTCCCCTGACAAACACATGACTTTTCCCCTGACAAACACATGACTTTTCCCCTGACAAACACATGACTTTTCCCTGACAAACACACGTTTCCCCTGACAAACACATGACGTTTCCCCTGACAAACACATGACGTTTCCCCTGATAAACACATGACGTTTCCCCAAACACATGACGTTTCCCCTGATAAACACATGACGTTTCCCCTGATAAACACATGACGTTTCCCCTGATCCCCTGACAAACACATGACGGTTTCCCCCCTGATAACACATGACGTTTCCTGATAAACGCATGACGTTTCCCTGATGCATGACGTTTCCCCTGATCATGACGCGTTTCCCCTGATAAACGATGACGACGTTTCCCCTGATAAACAGTGTGTGTGTGTGTTCCTCTGGTTTGGTGTGTGTGTGTGTGTTCCCTCGTTTGGTGTGTGTGTGTGTTCCTCTCGTTTGGTGTGTGTGTGTGTTCCTCTGGTTTGGTGTGTGTGTTCCTCTGGTTTGGTGTGTGTGTGTGTGTGTTCCTCTCGTTTGGTGTGTGTGTGTTCCTCTCGTTTGTGTGTGTGTGTTCCTCTAGTTTGGTGTGTGTGTGTTCCTCTAGTTTGGTGTGTGTGTTCCTCTCGTTTGGTGTGTGTGTGTGTGTGTGTGTGTGCCTCTGGTTTAGTGTGTGTGAAGGCACTCGGGAGG
>NW_026290386.1:40000-65000 GCF_023373465.1 Oncorhynchus keta
TCCTCCGCCCCTCTCCTCCGCCCCTCTCCTCCGCCCCTCTCCTCCGCCCCTCTCCTCCGCCCCTCTGTTCCGCCCCTCTCCTCCGCCCCTCTCCTCCGCCCCTCTCCTCCGTTCATCTCCTCCGCCCATCTCCTCCGTTCATCTCCTCCGTTCATCTCCTCCGCCCCTCTCCTCCGCCCCTCTCCTCCGCCCCTCTCCTCCGCCCCTCTCCTCCGTTCATCTCCTCCACCCATCTCCTCCGTTCATCTCCTCCGCCCCCTCTCCTCCGTCCCTCTCCTCCGTCCCTCTCCTCCGCCCCCTCCTCTCTCGCCCCTCCTCCGCCCCTCTGTTCCTCTCCTCCGCCCCTCTCCTCCGCCCCTCTCCTCCGCCCCTCTCCTCCGTTCTCTCCTCCGCCCCTCTCCTCCGTCCCTCTCCTCCGCCCCTCTCCTCCGCCCCTCTCCTCCGCCCCTCTCCTCCGCCCCCTCTGTTCCTCTCCTCCGTCCCTCTCCTCCGCCCCTCTCCTCCGTTCCTCTCCTCCGTTCTGTTTTCTTGGTGCCTCTCTGTCTCTGATGATGGAGAGGGTATTATGATGTACTGCTCCCTCCCTTCTCTCATCCTTTCCTCTCCGCTCTGTATTTTTGGACACCCCCACCCCCCTCTCTCATCTCTGATGATGTTAAAAATTGCAGGGCCGTGGTTTTGTCTTTCAATAATGCACTGCTTAAGAGGCTTTCATGAAGCCTCCACTGCCTGAGCTCTATGCTGGCTGGCTCCAGTCTACAAATTGCTGAATCACAGTACAGGGAGAAACAGAGAGTGAGAGAGCGATTCCGGGAGGGAGAGAGAGCGGTTCAGGGAGGGAGAGAGAGCGGTTCAGGGAGGGAGAGAGAGAGGTTCAGGGACCGACCAGGCGGCGTCGGGGCTTACCTACCAGGAGGCGTCGGGGCTTACCTACAAGGAGGCGTCGGGGCTTACCTACCAGGAGGCGTCGGGGCTTACCTACCAGGAGGCGTCGGGGCTTACCTACCAGGCGGCGTCGGGGCTTACCTACCAGGAGGCGTCGGGGCTTACCTACCAGGAGGCGTCGGGGCTTACCAACCAGGCGGCGTCGGGGCTTACCTACCAGGCGGCGTCGGGGCTTACCTACCAGGAGGCGTCGGGGCTTACCTACCAGGAGGCGTCGGGGCTTACCTACCAGGCGGCGTCGGGGCTTACCTACCAGGAGGCGTCGGGGCTTACCTACCAGGCGGCGTCGGGGCTTACCTACCAGGCGGCGTCGGGGCTTACCTACCAGGAGGCGTCGGGGCTTACCTACCAGGAGGCGTCGGGGCTTACCTACCAGGCGGCGTCGGGGCTTACCTACCAGGAGGCGTCGGGGCTTACCTACCAGGCGGCGTCGGGGCTTACCTACCAGGAGGCGTCGGGGCTTACCTACCAGGAGGCGTCGGGGCTTACCTACCAGGAGGCGTCGGGGCTTACCAACCAGGCGGCGTCGGGGCTTACCAACCAGGCGGCGTCGGGGCTTACCTACCAGGCGGCGTCGGGGCTTACCTACCAGGCGGCGTCGGGGCTTACCTACCAGGCGGCGTCGGGGCTTACCTACCAGGAGGCGTCGGGGCTTACCAACCAGGCGGCGTCGGGGCTTACCAACCAGGCGGCGTCGGGGCTTACCTACCAGGCGGCGTCGGGGCTTACCTACCAGGAGGCGTCGGGGCTTACCGACCAGGCGGCGTCGGGGCTTACCTACCAGGAGGCGTCGGGGCTTACCTACCAGGAGGCGTCGGGGCTTACCTACCAGGAGGCGTCGGGGCTTACCGACCAGGCGGCGTCGGGGCTTACTGCTGTACTTCTCCCACTTAGCAACGATGGTAGTTTATGCTGTTTTTATCTTTCACACCCCTAATTCCCTGTATATTGCCATACTTTTGACCATGGCCCGTAGGACGTGTCCCAAATGGCATCCTACCTGGGGCTGTGATGAAGTTTCTGGCCACCCTCTCCTCACTCTAAAAGGCACTTTTTGTTGTTGCTCTGGACTGGGCTTCACAGGCCGTCCGCGTTGCCCAGCGGGCCGAACAACCGACTGATCATTAAATAACACATTTCTGGACCATCAAGAATGAAGTGGGATTCCTGCGTGAATAGTCGTAGGTTAATGCCGTTTTGGCACGTACCACACCAACCTGCCAAGCTTCACAACCTGCGGGGATATTGGGACGTGAGGAAAATAATTGGGATGGAGAGTCTGAGTGCGAGAGTGAAGGAAAGAGAGAGACATCGTGAGAGAGGGGCAGAGAGGTGAAGAGAGAGAGACTGGGTGAGAGAGAGACTGGGTGAGAGAGAGTCTGGGTGAGAGAGAGAGTCGGGGTGAGAGAGAGAGTCGGGGTGAGAGAGAGAGTCGGGGTGAGAGAGAGAGTCTGGGTGAGAGAGAGACTGGGTGAGAGAGAGAGTCGGGGTGAGAGAGAGAGTCGGGGTGAGAGAGAGAGACTGGGTGAGAGAGAGTCGGGGTGAGAGAGAGAGACTGGGTGAGAGAGAGTCGGGGTGAGAGAGAGAGTCGGGGTGAGAGAGAGAGTCTGGGTGAGAGAGAGAGTCGGGGTGAGAGAGAGAGTCGGGGTGTGAGAGAGAGTCGGGGTGTGAGAGAGAGTCGGGGTGTGAGAGAGAGTCGGGGTGTGAGAGAGAGTCGGGGTGAGAGAGAGTCGGGGTGAGAGAGAGAGGGGGGTGAGAGAGAGAGTCGGGGTGAGAGAGAGAGACTGGGTGAGAGAGAGTCGGGGTGTGAGAGAGAGTCGGGGTGAGAGAGAGAGTCGGGGTGAGAGAGAGAGTCGGGGTGAGAGAGATCGGGGTGAGGAGAGAGTCGGGGTGGGAGAGAGAGTCGGGGGAGAGAGAGACTGGGTGAGGGGACTGGGTGAGAGAGAGTCGGGGTGAGAGAGAGAGTCGGGGTGAGAGAGAGAGTCGGGGTGAGAGAGAGTCGGGGGAGAGAGAGAGACTGGGTGAGAGAGAGTCGGGGTGAGAGAGAGAGTCGGGTGAGAGAGAGAGAGTCGGGGGTGAGAGAGAGAGTCGGGGTGAGAGAGAGGACTGGGTGAGAGAGAGGGGGTGTGAGAGAGAGTCGGGGGAGAGAGAGAGACTGGGTGAGAGGGGTTGAGTAGAGTCGGGGTGAGAGAGAGAGGAGAGAGAGAGGGGTGAGAGGAGAGACTATTGGGAGAGAGAGACTGGGTGAGAGGAGAGTTGGGTGAGAGAGAGTCGGGGTGAGAGAGAGAGTCGGGGTGAGAGACTACAGGGGTTATTAATACGGACCAACGCTACAGTAGTATATTAGGGGAGGAAGAGACTGGGTGGGGGGTTGTAGTATATTAGGGGAGGAAGAGACTGGGTGGGTGGTTGTAGTATATTAGGGGAGGAAGAGACTGGGTGAGGGGTTGTAGTATATTAGGGGAGGAAGAGACTGGGTGGGGGGTTGTAGTATATTAGGGGAGGAAGAGACTGGGTGGGGGGTTGTAGTATATTAGGGGAGGAAGAGACTGGGTGGGGGTTGTAGTATATTAGGGGAGGAAGAGACTGGGTGGGGGTTGTAGTATATTAGGGGAGGAAGAGACTGGGTGGGGGGTTGTAGTATATTAGGGGAGGAAGAGACTGGGTGGGGGTTGTAGTATATTAGGGGAGGAAGAGACTGGGTGGGGGGTTGTAGTATATTAGGGGAGGAAGAGACTGGGTGGGGGGTTGTAGTATATTAGGGGAGGAAGAGACTGGGTGGGGGGTTGTAGTATATTAGGGGAGGAAGAGACTGGGTGGGGGTTGTAGTATATTAGGGGAGGAAGAGACTGGGTGGGGGTTGTAGTATATTAGGGGAGGAAGAGACTGGGTGGGGGTTGTAGTATATTAGGGAGGAAGAGACTGGGTGGGGGGTTGTAGTATATTAGGGGAGGAAGAGACTGGGTGGGGGGTTGTAGTATATTAGGGGAGGAAGAGACTGGGTGAGGGGTTGTAGTATATTAGGGGAGGAAGAGACTGGGTGGGGGTTGTAGTATATTAGGGGAGGAAGAGACTGGGTGGGGGTTGTAGTATATTAGGGGAGGAAGAGACTGGGTGGGGGTTGTAGTATATTAGGGGAGGAAGAGACTGGGTGGGGGTTGTAGTATATTAGGGGAGGAAGAGACTGGGTGGGGGTTGTAGTATATTAGGGGAGGAAGAGACTGGGTGGGGGGTTGTAGTATATTAGGGGAGGAAGAGACTGGGTGGGGGGTTGTAGTATATTAGGGGAGGAAGAGACTGGGTGGGGGTTGTAGTATATTAGGGGAGGAAGAGGGGGTTGTAGTATATTAGGGGAGGAAGAGACTGGGTGGGGGTTGTAGTATATTAGGGGAGGAAGAGACTGGGTGGGGGTTGTAGTATATTAGGGGGGAGGAAGAGACTGGGTGGGGGTTGTAGTATATTAGGGGAGGAAGAGACTGGGTGGGTGGTTGTAGTATATTAGGGGAGGAAGAGACTGGGTGGGGGTTGTAGTATATTAGGGGGGAGGAAGAGACTGGGTGGGGGTTGTAGTATATTAGGGGAGGAAGAGACTGGGTGGGGGTTGTAGTATATTAGGGGGGAGAGGGAGGAAGAGACTGGGTGGGGGTTGTAGTATATTAGGGGGGAGGAAGAGACTGGGTGGGTGGTTGTAGTATATTAGGGGAGGAAGAGACTGGGTGGGGGGTTGTAGTATATTAGGGGAGGAAGAGACTGGGTGGGGGTTGTAGTATATTAGGGAGGAAGAGACTGGGTGGGGGTTGTAGTATATTAGGGGAGGAAGAGACTGGGTGGGGGTTGTAGTATATTAGGGGGAGGAAGAGACTGGGTGGGGGTTGTAGTATATTAGGGGAGGAAGAGACTGGGTGGGGGTTGTAGTATATTAGGGGAGGAAGAGACTGGGTGAGGGGTTGTAGTATATTAGGGGAGGGGAGGAAGAGACTGGGTGGGGGGTTGTAGTATATTAGGGGAGGAAGAGACTGGGTGGGGGTTGTAGTATATTAGGGGAGGAAGAGACTGGGTGGGGGTTGTAGTATATTAGGGGAGGAAGAGACTGGGTGGGGGTTGTAGTATATTAGGGGAGGAAGAGACTGGGTGGGGGGTTGTAGTATATTAGGGGAGGAAGAGACTGGGTGGGGGTTGTAGTATATTAGGGGAGGAAGAGACTGGGTGGGGGGTTGTAGTATATTAGGGGAGGAAGAGACTGGGTGGGGGTTGTAGTATATTAGGGGAGGAAAAGACTGGGTGGGGGGTTGTAGTATATTAGGGGAGGAAGAGACTGGGTGGGGGTTGTAGTATATTAGGGGAGGAAGAGACTGGGTGGGGGTTGTAGTATATTAGGGGAGGAAGAGACTGGGTGGGGGTTGTAGTATATTAGGGGAGGAAGAGACTGGGTGAGGGGGTTGTAGTATATTAGGGGAGGGGAGGAAGAGACTGGGTGGGGGTTGTAGTATATTAGGGGAGGAAGAGACTGGGTGGGGGTTGTAGTATATTAGGGGAGGAAGAGACTGGGTGGGGGTTGTAGTGTATTAGGGGAGGAAGAGACTGGGTGGGGGTTGTAGTATATTAGGGGGGGAGGAAGAGACTGGGTGGGGGTTGTAGTATATTAGGGGAGGAAGAGACTGGGTGGGGGTTGTAGTATATTAGGGAGGAAGAGACTGGGTGGGGGTTGTAGTATATTAGGGGAGGAAGAGACTGGGTGGGGGGTTGTAGTATATTAGGGGAGGAAGAGACTGGGTGGGGGGTTGTAGTATATTAGGGGAGGAAGAGACTGGGTGGGGGTTGTAGTATATTAGGGGAGGAAGAGACTGGGTGGGGGTTGTAGTATATTAGGGAGGAAGAGACTGGGTGGGGGTTGTAGTATATTAGGGGAGGGGAGGAAGAGACTGGGTGGGGGGTTGTAGTATATTAGGGGAGGAAGAGACTGGGGGGGGGTTGTAGTATATTAGGGGAGGAAGAGACTGGGTGGGGGTTGTAGTATATTAGGGGAGGAAGAGACTGGGTGGGGGGTTGTAGTATATTAGGGGAGGAAGAGACTGGGTGGGGGGTTGTAGTATATTAGGGGAGGAAGAGACTGGGTGGGGGTTGTAGTATATTAGGGGAGGGGAGGAAGAGACTGGGTGGGGGGTTGTAGTATATTAGGGAGGAAGAGACTGGGTGGGGGTTGTAGTATATTAGGGGAGGAAGAGACTGGGTGGGGGTTGTAGTATATTAGGGGAGGAAGAGACTGGGTGGGGGTTGTAGTATATTAGGGGAGGAAGAGACTGGGTGGGGGTTGTAGTATATTAGGGGAGGAAGAGACTGGGTGGGGGGTTGTAGTATATTAGGGGAGGGGAGGAAGAGACTGGGTGGGGGGTTGTAGTATATTAGGGGAGGAAGAGACTGGGTGGGGGTTGTAGTATATTAGGGGAGGAAGAGACTGGGTGGGGGTTGTAGTATATTAGGGGAGGAAGAGACTGGGTGGGGGGTTGTAGTATATTAGGGGAGGAAGAGACTGGGTGGGGGTTGTAGTATATTAGGGGAGGAAGAGACTGGGTGGGGGTTGTAGTATATTAGGGGAGGAAGAGACTGGGTGGGGGGTTGAAGTATATTAGGGGAGGAAGAGACTGGGTGGGGGGTTGTAGTATATTAGGGGAGGAAGAGACTGGGTGAGGGGTTGTAGTATATTAGGGGAGGAAGAGACTGGGTGGGGGGTTGTAGTATATTAGGGGAGGAAGAGACTGGGTGAGGGGTTGTAGTATATTAGGGCCTCTACTGTCTGACCAGTCCTTTAAAAGTCCCATCAATTCCCTGAGCAGGTCTGACATTTACCTGATTCCCCCTGATGTGCCTTCTGCATGCTTTTCCAGAGGCTGTATGGTCGGCAGTGGGAGATGATTGAATTCAGAATTGATTCACGACATTGACGAGACGAGTCTAATTAAGCTACCAGGAATGGGCGGCTTTAAAAACGTGGAACTGAACTTTTCACAACAACAAAAACAGCATAATCATTATATTTATCTCACCGCAGGTTTCTCTCTGTTCTGAGGACAGGTTTCTCTCTGTTCTGAGGACAGGTTTCTCTCTGTTCTGAGGACAGGTTTCTCTCTGTTCTGAGGACAGGTTCCCTCTCTGTTCTGAGGACAGGTTTCTCTCTGTTCTGAGGACAGGTTTTCTCTGTTCTGAGGACAGGTTTCTCTCTGTTCTGAGGACAGGTTTCTCTCTGTTCTGACAGGTTTCTCTCTGTTCTGAGGACAGGTTTCTCTCTGTTCTGAGGACAGGTTTCTCTCTGTTCTGAGGACAGGTTTCTCTCTGTTCTGAGGACAGGTTTCTCTCTGTTCTGAGGACAGGTTTCTCTCTGTTCTGAGGACAGGTTTCTCTGTTCTGTTCTGAGGACAGGTTTCTCTCTGTTCTGAGGACAGGTTTCTCTCTGTTCTGAGGACAGGTTTCTCTCTGTTCTGAGGACAGGTTTCTCTCTGTTCTGAGGACAGGTTTCTCTCTGTTCTGAGGACAGGTTTCTCTCTGTTCTGAGGACAGGTTTCTCTGTTCTCTGTTCTGAGGACAGGTTTCTCTCTGTTCTGAGGACAGGTTTCTCTCTGTTCTGAGGACAGGTTCTCTCTGTTCTGAGGACAGGTTTCCTCTCTGTTCTGAGGACAGGTTCTCTCTGTTCTGAGGACAGGTTTCTCTCTGTTCTGAGGACAGGTTTCTCTCTGTTCTGAGGACAGGTTTCTCTCTGTTCTGAGGACAGGTTTCTCTCTGTTCTGAGGACAGGTTTCTCTCTGTTCTGAGGACAGGTTTCTCTCTGTTCTGAGGACAGGTTTCTCTCTGTTCTGAGGACAGGTTTCTCTCTGTTCTGAGGACAGGTTTCTCTCTGTTCTGTTCTGTTCTGGACAGGTTTCTCTCTGTTCTGAGGACAGGGTTTCTCTCTGTTCTGAGGACAGGTTTCTCTCTGTTCTGAGGACAGGTTTCTCTGTTCTGAGGACAGGTTTCTCTCTGTTCTGAGGACAGGTTTCTCTGTTCTGAGGACAGGTTTCTCTCTGTTCTGAGGACAGGTTTCTCTCTGTTCTGAGGACAGGTTTCTCTCTGTTCTGAGGACAGGTTTCTCTGTTCTGTTCAGGACAGGTTTCTCTCTGTTCTGAGGACAGGTTCCTCTCTGTTCTGAGGACAGGTTTCTCTCTGTTCTGAGGACAGGTTTCTCTCTGTTCTGAGGACAGGTTCTCTCTGTTCTGGGACAGGTAGCCTGGTGGTTAATATATTTATATTTATCTCATACAGGTTTCTCTCTGTTCTGAGGACAGGCAGCATCTGGATCAATACATACAGCATATACATACAGCATATACATACATCAATACATACAGGCATATACATACAGCATATTCTACATCAATACATACAGCATATACATACATCATATACATACAGCATATACATACATCAATACATACATCATATACATACAGCATATACATACATCATATACATACAGCATATACATACATCAATACATACAGCATATACATACATCAATACATACAGCATATACATACAGCATATACATACAGCATATACATACATCAATACATACATCATATACATACAGCATATACATACAGCATATACATACAGCATATACATACAGCATATACATACATCAATACATACAGCATATACATACAGCATATACATACAGCATATACATACATCATATACATACAGCATATACATACAGCATATACATACATCATATACATACAGCATATACATACATCAATACATACACATATACATACAGCATATACATACAGCATATACATACAGCATATACATACAGCATATACATACATCGATACATACATCATATACATACATCATATACATACAGCATATACATACAGCATATACATACAGCATATACATACAGCATATACATACAGCATATACATACAGCATATACATACATCATATACATACATCATATACATACAGCATATAC
The DNA here is from genome assembly GCF_023373465.1 of Oncorhynchus keta. Taxonomy (NCBI): domain Eukaryota; kingdom Metazoa; phylum Chordata; class Actinopteri; order Salmoniformes; family Salmonidae; genus Oncorhynchus; species Oncorhynchus keta. Next base: position 48,960 of record NW_026290386.1, read on the forward strand.
ATACATCATATACATACATCATATACATACAGCATATACATACATCATATACATACAGCATATACATACAGCATATACATACAGCATATACATACATCATATACATACAGCATATACATACAGCATATACATACATCAATACATACATCATATACATACAGCATATACATACAGCATATACATACAGCATATACATACAGCATATACATACAGCATATACATACAGCATATACATACATCAATACATACATCAATACATACATATATACATACAGCATATACATACATCAATACATACATCATATACATACATCATATACATACAGCATATACATACATCATATACATACAGCATATACATACAGCATATACATACATCAATACATACATCAATACATACAGCATATACATACAGCATATACATACAGCATATACATACATCATATACATACAGCATATACATACATCATATACATACAGCATATACATACATCAATACATACATCATATACATACAGCATATACATACAGCATATACATACAGCATATACATACATCAATACATACAGCATATACATACAGCATATACATACATCATATACATACATCAGCACAGCACATACATACATCATATACATACAGCATATACATACAGCATATACATACAGCATATATACATATATACATACATCATATACATACATCATATACATACATACATATACATACAGCATATACATACAGCATATACATACAGCATATACATACAGCATATACATACAGCATATACATACATACAGCATATACATACATCATATACATACAGCATATACATACAGCATATACATACAGGTTTCTCTCTGCATATACATACAGCATATACATACATATACATACAGCATATACATACATCATATACATACAGCATATACATACATCATATACATACAGCATATACATACAGCAATACATACAGCATATACATACACATATACATACAGCATATACATACAGCATATACATACAGCATATACATACAGCATATACATACAGCATATACATACATCAATACATACATCAATACATACAATACATACATCAATACATACAGCATATACATACATCAATACATACAGCATATACATACAGCAATACATACATCATACATCAATACATACATCATATACATACAGCATATACATACAGCATATACATACATATACATACATCATATACATACATACATATACATACATACATACATCAATACATACAGCATATACATACATCATATACATACATCATACATACACATACATACAGCATATACATACAGCATACATACATACAGCATATACATACATACGCATATACATATACATACATACAGCATATACATACATCATATACATACAGCATATACATACAGCATATACATACAGCATATACATACATACAGCATACAGCATACATACAGCATATACATACAGCATGGGGGACATACATACATACAGCATATACATACAGCATACATACATACATCATATACATACAGCATATACATACAGCATATACATACAGCATATACATACAGCATATACATACATCAATACATACAGCATATACATACAGCATATACATACATCAATACATACATCAATACATACATCATATACATACAGCATATACATACATCATATACATACAGCATATACATACAGCATATACATACAGCATATACATACATCAATACATACAGCATATACATACAGCATATACATACATCAATACATACAGCATATACATACATCAATACATACATCATATACATACAGCATATACATACAGCATATACATACATATACATACAGCATATACATACAGCATATACATACAGCATATACATACATCATATACATACATCAATACATACATCATATACATACAGCATATACATACATACATATACATACATCATATACATACAGCATATACATACATCAATACATACATCATATACATACAGCATATACATACATCAATACATACAGCATATACATACATCAATACATACAGCATATACATACATCATATACATACAGCATATACATACATCAATACATACAGCATATACATACATCAATACATACAGCATATACATACATCATATACATACAGCATATACATACATCAATACATACAGCATATACATACATCAATACATACAGCATATACATACATCAATACATACATCAATACATACATCATATACATACAGCATATACATACATCAATACATACATCATATACATACAGCATATACATACATCAATACATACAGCATATACATACAGCATATGAGTTAGAGGGGGAGGCTGGAGGATGGGGACATAGACATACATCAATACATACATCAGATACATACATCAATACATACATCATATACATACAGCATATACATACATCAATACATACATCATATACATACAGCATATACATACAGCATATACATACAGCATATACATACATACATCAATACATACAGCATATACATACAGCATATACATACATCATATACATACAGCATATACATACATCATATACATACATCAATACATACATCAATACATACAGCATATACATACAGCATATACATACATCCAGCATATACATACATCAATACATACAGCATATACATACATCATATACATACATCAATACATACATCAATACATACAGCATATACATACAGCATATACATACAGCATATACATACAGCATATACATACAGCATATACATACAGCATATACATACATCATATACATACATACAGCAATACATACAGCATATACATACATCAATACATACATCATATACATACATCATATACATACAGCATATACATACAGCATATACATACAGCATATACATACATCAATACATACATCAATACATACATCAATACATACAGCATATACATACAGCATATACATACAGCATATACATACATCAATACATACATCATATACATACATCATATACATACATCAATACATACATCAATACATACAGCATATACATACAGCATATACATACAGCATATACATACAGCATATACATACATCAGATACATACAGCATATACATACAGCATATACATACAGCATATACATACATCATATACATACAGCATATACATACATCATATACATACAGCATATACATACAGCATATACATACAGCATATACATACAGCATATACATACATCATATACATACAGCATATACATACAGCATATACATACATATACATACAGCATATACATACAGCATATACATACAGCATATACATACAGCATATACATACAGCATATACATACAGCATATACATACAGCATATACATACAGCATATACATACATCAATACATACATCAATACATACATTATATACATACATCATATACATACATCATATACATACAGCATATACATACAGCAATACATACAGCAATACATACAGCATATACATACATACAGCATATACATACAGCATATACATACAGCATATACATACAGCATATACATACAGCATATACATACATCAATACATACACATACATACAGCATATACATACATACAGCATATACATACATCAATACATATATACATACAGCATATACATACATCAGCATATACATACAGCATATACATACAGCATATACATACATACAGCATATACATACATACAGCACATACATACAGCATATACATACATACAGCATATACATACAGCATATACATACAGCATATACATACATCATATACATACAGCATATACATACAGCATATACATACAGCATATACATACATACAGCATATACATACATACAGCATATACATACATCATATACATACAGCATATACATACAGCATATACATACAGCATACATACATACAGCATATACATACAGCATATACATACAGCATACATACAGCATATACATACAGCATACATACATACAGCATATACATACAGCATATACATACACATATACATACAGTATATACATACAGCATATACATACAGCATATACATACATACATACACATATATACATACAGCATATACATACAGCATATACATACAGCATATACATACAGCATATACATACAGCATATACATACATACATATATATACATACATACATACATACAGCATATACATACAGCATACATACAGCATATACATACAGCATATACATACAGCATATACATACAGCATATACATACATATGGTCCAGGGAGGACGACACATCCAGTCCCATAGGGGGGGCAGCCTAGTGGTTAGAGGGGATGCAGGTAGCCTGGTGGTTAGAGGGGGAGGCAGGTAGCCTAGTGGTTAGAGGGGGAGGCAGGTAGCCTAGTGGTTAGAGGGGGATGCAGGTAGCCTGGTGGTTAGAGGGGGAGGCAGGTAGCCTAGTGGTTAGAGGGGGATGGCAGGTAGCCTAGTGGTTAGAGGGGGATGCAGGTAGCCTAGTGGTTAGAGGGGGAGGCAGGTAGCCTAGTGGTTAGAGGGGGAGGCAGGTAGCCTAGTGGTTAGAGGGGGAGACAGGTAGCCTAGTGGTTAGAGGGGGAGGCAGGTAGCCTAGTGGTTAGAGGGGGATGCAGGTAGCCTGGTGGTTAGAGGGGGAGGCAGGTAGCCTAGTGGTTAGAGGGGGAGGCAGGTAGCCTAGTGGTTAGAGGGGAGGCAGGTAGCCTAGTGGTTAGAGGGGGGATGCAGGTAGCCTAGTGGTTAGAGGGGGAGGCAGGTAGCCTAGTGGTTAGAGGGGGAGGCAGGTAGCCTAGTGGTTAGAGGGGGAGGCAGGTAGCCTAGTGGTTAGAGGGGGAGGCAGGTAGCCTAGTGGTTAGAGGTGGGAGGCAGGTAGCCTAGTGGTTAGAGGTGGGAGGCAGGTAGCCTAGTGGTTAGAGGTGGGAGGCAGGTAGCCTAGTGGTTAGAGGTGGGAGGCAGGTAGCCTAGTGGTTAGAGGTGGGAGGCAGGTAGCCTAGTGGTTAGAGGTGGGAGGCAGGTAGCCTAGTGGTTAGAGGTGGGAGGCAGGTAGCCTAGTGGTTAGAGCGTTGGTTCAGTTACCTAAAGGTTGCTCTATAAAGTCCCCCAGCTGACAAGGTACAAATCTGTCGTTAACCCACTGTTCACTGGTTGCCCCTTTCTTGTGGCAACAGGTCACAAATCTTGCTGCTGTGATATTGGCACGATGGGGTATTTCAGCCTGTTGATATGGGAGTTTATCAAGATTGGATTTGTTTTCGAATTCTTTGTGGATCTGTGTAATCTGAGGGAAATATGTCTCTCTAATATGGTCATACATTGGGCAGGAGGTTAGGAAGTGCAGCTCAGTTTCCACCTCATTTTGTGGGCAGTGAGCACATAGCCTGTCTTCTCTTGAGAGCCATGTCTGCCTACGGCGGCCTTTCTCAATAGCAAGGCTATGCTCACTGAGTCTGTACATAATCAAAGCTTTCCTTAAGTTTGGGTCAGTCACAGTGGTCAGGTATTCTGCCACTGTGTACTCTCTGTTTAGGACCAAATAGCATTCTAGTTTGGTCAGAGTTCTGTTAATGATTTAAAATTACTTTTTGTTTTCTCATGATTTGGTTGGGTCTAATTGTGCTGCTGTTCTGGGGCTCTGTAGGGTGTGTTTGTGTTTGTGAACAGAGCCCCAGGACCAGCTTGCTTAGGGGACTCTTCTCCAGGTTCATCTCTCTGTAGGTGATGGCTTTGTTATGGAAGGTTTGGGAATCATTTCCTTTTAGGTGGTTGTAGAATTTAATTGCTATTTTCTGGATTTTGATAATTAGCAAGAATTGTCCTAATTCTGCTCTGCATGCATTATTTGGTGTTTTACGTTGTGCACGGAGGATATTTTAGCAGAATTCTGTATGCAGAGTGTCTCTTGCTCTGTCCGTCTCTCGCTCTCGTTCTCACTCGCTGATTCTCTCTCGTTCTCTCTCTCTCGTTCTCTCTCTCTCTCTCGTTCTCTCTCTCTCGTTCTCTCTCTCTCGTTCTCTCTCTCTCGTTCTCTCTCTCTCGTTCTCTCTCTCGTTCTCTCTCTCTCTCTCGTTCTCTCTCTCGTTCTCTCTCTCTCTCGTACTCTCATTCTCTCTTTGTCGGTGAGAAAAGGGAGGGAGAAGACACAGTATGGAGCAGCTCAACTCTATGATTTAGACTCCAATCAGGGGAAGGAGATGCAGGGAAAGGCCTATTGTTTTATGTACCGGAGCTCAGAGACTCTCTGCCTGCCCACTGACAAGAGCCAGCCAGCCCAGACTCCCCGGACGCTGCCCAAATCACACCCTATTCCCTATATAGTGCACTCCTTTTGATCAGAGCCTCTAAGGATCAGGTCTAAAGTAGTGTACTAAAATAGGGATTTAGGGTGCCATTTGGAATGCACTACGTCTCCCGAGTCGTCCGGAGTTAATTTATGACCCGGAGGCCACAACAGAGGAGCAGGAGAGAGGCCACAACAGAGAAGAACACCTGTAGTAAAAAGTTAAAACGTTGTTAAAATATATTTATGAAGCACTTCTGCAGCCCAGGTCGGGGAGTGTGTTCTGCTCACTGGTAAACTGTGATCTACAGCGGTCTGTTCAGAGAAACGCTCCCATCAGAGAGAACAGAAACAGGCTGCTATCGACCTCCACTCCCACAATGGAGCTGCTATCGACCTCCACTCCCACAACGGAGCTGCTATCGCCTCCACTCCCACAACAGAGCTGCTATCGCCTCCACTCCCACAACAGAGCTGCTATCGCCTCCACTCCCACAACGGAGCTGCTATCGCCTCCACTCCCACAATGGAGCTGCTATCGCCTCCACTCCCACAACAGAGCTGCTATCGCCTCCACTCCCACAACAGAGCTGCTATCGCCTCCACTCCCACAACAGAGCTGCTATCGCCTCCACTCCCACAACAGAGCTGCTATCGCCTCCACTCCCACAACAGAGCTGCTATCGACCTCCACTCCCACAATGGAGCTGCTATCGCCTCCACTCCCACAACAGAGCTGCTATCGACCTCCACTCCCACAACAGAGCTGCTATCGATCTCCACTCCCACAACGGAGCTGCTATCGACCTCCACTCCCACAACAGAGCTGCTATCGACCTCCACTCCCACAACAGAGCTGCTATCGCCTCCACTCCCACAACAGAGCTGCTATCGCTCCACTCCCACAAGGAGCTCCACTCCCACAACAGAGCTGCTATCGCCTCCACTCCCACAACAGAGCTGCTATCGCCTCCACTCCCACAACAGAGCTGCTATCGCCTCCACTCCCACAACAGAGCTGCTATCGCCTCCACTCCCACAACGGAGCTGCTATCGCCTCCACTCCCACAGTAGTAGTTAACTCCCACAGAGCTGCTAACAGGACAGGGTGCCTCCACTCCCACAAGGACAGAGCTCAGTAGTTTCTAACTGCTAACAGGACAGGGTGTCAGTAGTAGTTAACTGCTAACAGGACAGGGTTTCAGTAGTTAACTGCTAACAGGACAGGGTGTCAGTAGTTTCTAACTGCTAACAGGACAGGGTTTCAGTAGTAGTTAACTGCTAACAGGACAGGGTTTCAGTAGTAGTTAACTGCTAACAGGACAGGGTTTCAGTAGTAGTTAACTGCTAACAGGACAGGGTTTCAGTAGTAGTTAACTGCTAACAGGACAGGGTTTCAGTAGTAGTTAACTGCTAACAGGACAGGGTTTCAGTAGTAGTTAACTGCTAACAGGACAGGGTTTCAGTAGTAGTTAACTGCTAACAGGACAGGGTTTCAGTAGTAGTTAACTGCTAACAGGACAGGGTTTCAGTAGTAGTTAACTGCTAACAGGACAGGGTTTCAGTAGTTAACTGCTAACAGGACAGGGTTTCAGTAGTTAACTGCTAACAGGACAGGGTTTCAGTAGTAGTTAACTGCTAACAGGACAGTAGTAGTTAACTGCTAACAGGACAGGGTTTCAGTAGTAGTTAACTGCTAACAGGACAGGGTTTCAGTAGTAGTTAACTGCTAACAGGACAGGGTTTCAGTAGTAGTTAACTGCTAACAGGACAGGGTTTCAGTAGTTAACGGCTAACGGGACAGGGTTTCAGTAGTAGTTAACGGCTAACTGGACAGGGTTTCAGTAGTAGTTAACTGCTAACAGGACAGGGTTTCAGTAGTAGTTAACTGCTAACAGGACAGGGTTTCAGTAGTAGTTAACTGCTAACAGGACAGGGTTTGAGTAGTAGTTAACTGCTAACAGGACAGGGTTTCAGTAGTAGTTAACTGCTAACAGGACAGGGTTTGAGTAGTAGTTAACTGCTAACAGGACAGGGTTTCAGTAGTAGTTAACTGCTAACAGGACAGGGTTTGAGTAGTAGTTAACTGCTAACAGGACAGGGTTTGAGTAGTAGTTAACTGCTAACAGGACAGGGTTTCAGTAGTAGTTAACTGCTAACAGGACAGGGTTTCAGTAGTAGTTAACTGCTAACAGGACAGGGTTTCAGTAGTAGTTAACTGCTAACAGGACAGGGTTTCAGTAGTAGTTAACTGCTAACAGGACAGGGTTTGAGTAGTAGTTAACTGCTAACAGGACAGGGTTTCAGAGTGGTTTTTGTTTGTCATGCGGTATACACACACAGGGTTGTATGTATGATCTCTTAGCCTGCGTCCCTTATGGCCCACTATTCCCTATATAGTATCTATAATACCTCAGTGGACCAGAGACTGGTCTATAGTTGAGCACTGGGTAGGGAATAGGGTTCCATTTGGGACTATCTCGCGTTGTTTCTGAGCTAATGTAGGCTAATGCTAATTAGCTTGAACATATTTAACGTTAGCATTTAACCTCTACAGGATCGGTAGATCAACCGCGGGACGGTAGACATATCTGTAGTTGAAGCTAACGTAGGCTAATGCTAATTAGCATGAGGTCATAAGTAACACAAACATCTCCCAAAGACATAGACATATCTGTAGTTGAAGCTAACGTAGACTAATGCTAATTAGCATGAGGTCGTAAGTAACACAAACATCTCCCAAAGACATAGACATATCTGTAGTTGAAGCTAACGTAGGCTAATGCTAATTAGCATGAGGTTGTAAGTAACACAAACATCTCCCAAAGACATAGACATATCTGTAGTTGAAGCTAACGTAGGCTAATGCTAATTAGCATGAGGTCGTAAGTAACACAAACATTTCCCAGGGACATAGACATATCTGATATGGGCAGAAAGCTTCCATTCTCGTTAATCTAACTGCGCTGTCCATTTTACAGTAGCTATTACAGTGAAATAACACCATGTTATTGTTTTATTTATTGTTTGAGGAGATAGAGCACAGTTATGAACTTAAAAAGTTATTAATATGCCAATTAGGCACATTTGGCCAGTCTTGATAGAACAGTTTTAAACGGAAATGCAATGGTTCATTGGATCAGTCCAAAACGTTGCACGTACACTGCTGCCATCTAGTGGCCAAAATCTAAATTGCTCCTTGGAGTAATACATTATGGCCTTTCTCTTGCGTTTCAAAGATGATTAAAAATATATTTAAATAGAGGTTTTTTTTCATTGTATTGTATATTTTACCAGATCTAATGTGTTATATTCTCCTACATTAGATTCACATTTCCACAAACGTCAAAGTGTTTCCTTTCGAATGGGCAGTTAGATTTCGGTATGTCATTTCAGGTGAACATTGAAACAAAGGATCCGGTCCTTAAGTCAACACATTACGGAGATTATGTCATGCTCAATGTCTGTTGAGAAAAAAATGTTTTGTATGAATAGTTTTTTTTGGGGTGTTTGTAAGTGTGGGTTTAATTTGAGCAGTTTTTGTAGATGTCTGTTTGTTCTTTTCTGTATGTTCTTTGAAACTCCTGTATTAATGTGTCTCCTCTCCTCTCCTCTCCTCTCCTCTCCTCTCCTCTCCTCTCCTCTCCTCTCCTCTCCTCTCCTCTCCCTCCTCTCCTCTCCTCTCCTCTCCTCTCCTCTCCTCTCCTCTCCCTCCTCCCTCTCCTCTCCTCTCCCTCCCCTCCCCTCCCCTCCCCTCCCCTCCCCTCCCCTCCCCTCCCCCCTCCCCTCCCCTCCCCTCCCCTCCCCTCCCCTCCCCTCTCCTCCCCTCCCCTCTCCTCTCCTCTCCTCTCCTCCTCCTCTCCTCTCCCCCTCTCCTCTCCCCCCTCTCCCTCCTCCCTCTCCTCTCCTCTCCCTCCTCTCCTCTCCTCTCCTCTCCTCTCTCCCTCCTCTCTCTCCTCTCCTCTCCTCTCTCTCCCTCCTCTCCTCTCCTCTCCTCTCCTCTCCTCCCTCCCCCTCCTCCCCTCCCTCCCCTCCCCCAGGGCAGTGTGTGTAGCAGTCATCAGATTTCCCCTCAGGAGTTCCTGGGGAGTTAAAGTCAGGGGTGACTGACGAACGCCTCATGGCCTGTCTGGACTCTCTACGTGTCTCCTCACCAGCAACCCTGTCAGGTAGGTTACACACACTCACACTGTCAGGTTCCTGACTGGTCTGGACTGGCCTGATCTCTGCCTGACTGGACTGGCCTGATCTCAGTACTTCCTGGGTTTGGACTGGCCTGATCTCAGTACTTCCTGGGTTTGGACTGGCCTGATCTCAGTACTTCCTGGGTTTGGACTGGCCTGATCTCAGTACTTCCTGGGTTTGGACTGGCCTGATCTCAGTACTTCCTGGGTTTGGACTGGCCTGATCTCAGTACTTCCTGGGTTTGGACTGGCCTGATCTCAGTACTTCCTGGGTTTGGACTGGCCTGATCTCAGTACTTCCTGGGTTTGGACTGGCCTGATCTCAGTACTTCCTGGGTTTGGACTGGCCTGATCTCAGTACTTCCTGGGTTTGGACTGGCCTGATCTCAGTACTTCCTGGGTATGGAGTGGCCTGATCTCTGTACTACCTGGGTCTTTACCGGCCTGATATCAGTACTTCCTGGGTCTGGACTGACCTGATCTCAGTACTTCCTGGGCCTGGACAGGCCTGTGTCCTCCAACCACAGCTTGTATTTTAACTACTGTATCCCACCTAATTCTCCTAGCTAATAGCACACTTTCTTTCCTCTTACAATGCCCCCCCTCTAGAGGCCTGCCCTTGGTTGACCATATGTCTCTGTACATCGGGCTCCCGAGTGGCGTAGCGGTGTGAGGCACTACATCTCAGTGCTAAAGGCGTCACTACAGACCCTGGTTCGATCCCGGGCTGTATCACAACCGGCCTGTGATCGGAGGACCCATAGGTCGGCCTCACAATTCGGCCCGGCGTCGTCCGGGTTAGGGGAGGGTTTGGCCCGGGGTAGGCCGTCTAGTTAAGTAAAAAATAAAACCACCCCCCTTCTCCGCCAACCTTCCCCTCCCTCCCCCGCCAGCCTTCCCCTCCCTCCCCCGCCAGCCTTCCCCTCCCTCCCTCCCCGCCAGCCTTCCCCTCCCTCCCCCCCCAGCCTTCCCCTCCCTCCCCTGCCAGCCTTCCCCTCCCCCGCCCAGCCGTCTAGTTAAGTAAAAATAAACCCCCCCTCCCCCCAGCCTTCCCCTCCCTCCCCCCCAGCCTCCCCCTCCCTCCCCCAGCCCCCCAGCCTTCCCCTCCCTCCCCCCCAGCCTTCCCCTCCCTCCCCCCCCCTCCCCCAGCCCCCCCAGCCTTCCCCTCCCTCCCCCCAGCCTTCCCCCCCCCCCCCTCCCTCCCCCCCCGCCAGCCTTCTCCCCCCCATGGTGTCGGGGTTCAGAGCAGAGCAACACACCATGCTGGGACTCATTAATATGTATTGCATCTCCAGCAGCACTTCCCCAGCTCTTCCTCTCCTCCTCCTCCTCCTCCTCCTCCTCCTCCTCCCTCCCTCCCCTACGTCTTTTTAATTGTTTGACGCCTATGGTGCCGAGCCTCCCGCTGCTCCTGTATCACAAACATGACACACCTCTCACCAGGAGGGCCTCCGCCGCAGCCCGCCCAGCAACCGTAAATACGTTTCTGAATCATTTAAATTAATATGTTGTATTTTCTTCCCCCACCTTTGTTGCCGTTGGTTGCAGGTTCCTGGGGCTTTTTTAATGCCGCGCACACAGAGGAGGAGGGCTGCAGGCCGTGGGAGGGGGACTAGAGCACTATATTAAAATACATGTTGATCACATAACGCCGCGCATTTTAAAACCGGGGCTTTTTAACATTTTGTTATTTACGTGTCTCCTTGCAGAGTCCTTGGGTTTTGTAACTGTCCGTGGTTCATTAATGGTTCTGACCTGTTACCGCGCTGTAGGGTTCTGACCTGTTACCACACTGTAGGGTTCTGACCTGTTACCGCGCTGTAGGGTTCTGACCTGTTACCACGCTGTAGGGTTCTGACCTGTTACCAGGCTGTAGGGTTCTGACCTGTTACCACACTGTAGGGTTCTGACCTGTTACCACACTGTAGGGTTCTGACCTGTTACCACACTGTAGGGTTCTGACCTGTTACCACACTGTAGGGTTCTGACCTGTTACCACGCTGTAGGGTTCTGACCTGTTACCACACTGTAGGGTTCTGACCTGTTACCACACTGTAGGGTTCTGACCTGTTACCACACTGTAGGGTTCTGACCTGTTACCACACTGTAGGGTTCTGACCTGTTACCACGCTGTAGGGTTCTGACCTGTTACCACTGTAGGGTTCTGACCTGTAGGGTTCTGACCTGTTACCACACTGTAGGGTTCTGACCTGTTACCACGCTGTAGGGTTCTGACCTGTTACCAGGCTGTAGGGTTCTGACCTGTTACCACACTGTAGGGTTCTGACCTGTTACCACACTGTAGGGTTCTAACCTGTTACCACACTGTAGGGTTCTGACCTGTTACCACACTGTAGGGTTCTGACCTGTTACCACACTGTAGGGTTCTGACCTGTTACCACGCTGTAGGGTTCTGACCTGTTACCACACTGTAGGGTTCTGACCTGTTACCACACTGTAGGGTTCTGACCTGTTACCACACTGTAGGGTTCTGACCTGTTACCACACTGTAGGGTTCTGACCTGTTACCACACTGTAGGGTTCTGACCTGTTACCACACTGTAGGGTTCTGACCTGTTACCACACTGTAGGGTTCTGACCTGCTGTAGGGTTCTGACCTGTTACCACACTGTAGGGTTCTGACCTGTTACCACACTGTAGGGTTCTGACCTGTTACCACACTGTAGGGTTCTGACCTGTTACCACACTGTAGGGTTCTGACCTGTTACCACACTGTAGGGTTCTGACCTGTTACCACACTGTAGGGTTCTGACCTGTTACCACACTGTAGGGTTCTGACCTGTTACCACACTGTAGGGTTCTGACCTGTTACCACACTGTAGGGTTCTGACCTGTTACCACACTGTAGGGTTCTGACCTGTTACCACGCTGTAGGGTTCTGACCTGTTACCACACTGTAGGGTTCTGACCTGTTACCACACTGTAGGGTTCTGACCTGTTACCACACTGTAGGGTTCTGACCTGTTACCACGCTGTAGGGTTCTGACCTGTTACCACACTGTAGGGTTCTGACCTGTTACCACTGTAGGGTTCTGACCTGTTACCACGCTGTAGGGTTCTGACCTGTTACCAGGCTGTAGGGTTCTGACCTGTTACCGCACTGTAGGGTTCTGACCTGTTACCACACTGTAGGGTTCTGACCTGTTACCACACTGTAGGGTTCTGACCTGTTACCACACTGTAGGGTTCTGACCTGTTACCACGCTGTAGGGATCTGACCTGTTACCACGCTGTAGGGTTCTAACCTGTTACCGTGCTGTAGGGTTCTAACCTGTTACCGCGCTGTAGGGGTTCTAACCTGTTACCGCGCTGTAGGGTTCTAACCTGTTACCGCGCTGTAGGGTTCTGACCTGTTACCACGCTAGAGGGAGAGGGAGGGAGGGAGGGAGAGGGAGAGGGAGAGATGTTACCGCGCTGTAGGGTTCTGATCTGTTACCGCACTGTAGGGATCTAATTACTATTTCTTTACTAATATAAAAAACAGTTAAATTTTTCTATTTGAAAGTGGACGCACTGTAGGAAAATCTACTCATTTAAAAAGTTACCAGAGAGAGAGAGGGAGAGAGAGAGAGAGAGGGGGGGAGAGAGAGAGAGGGAGAGAGACAGAGAGACAGAGAGACAGAGAGACAGAGAGAGAGAGACAGAGAGAGAGACAGAGGAGAGAGAGGAGAGAGAGAGAGACAGAGAGAGAGAGAGAGAGAGAGAGAGAGAGGAGAGAGAGGGGAGAGAGGGGAGAGGGGGGGAGAGAGAGACATCGTTGTGCTCATGAGGTTTTCCTGTGCTGCTCTACCAAGGTGTCTCTTCAGTCTAGGATTATTGAGTTTTCGTGCTCATAAACCTGTTACCCCCAGAGTTGATTCCAACACCTGCCGTTCACTACGTTTTCAATTTATTAAAGACTGTTGTCTATTATGGACCTTAAACATCAACTTCTAGAAAAGGCGAGAGATAGAGGGGGAGAGGAGGGGGCGAGAGAGACGGTAGGAGGATTGTAAAACAGTTTTCACCGTGTCTGTTGGCTTCATTGGCGAAATTTGGAAAATGTCATGAATTCCATTAGTTAATGGATGGAGAGGGAGAGAGGGGAGAGAGAGAGAGAGAGAGAGAGAGGGGGAGAGAGGGAGAGGGAGAGACAGAGAGGGAGAGAGAGAGAGAGGGACTCTGACCTGAGGGAGGGAGAGAGAGGACTCTGTCGGTCTGCCGAGGACAGGACAATCATCCAACACCGTGTCCCTTCCAGCCTCCCCTCCGCGTCCCAAAAGGCATCCTATCCCCTACATAGAGCACTGACCTTTTGACCGGGGCCGTGTGTGAATAGGCTGCCATTTGGGACCCCTGGTCTTCTTCTACTGCGTCACTCACTGATTATTATTCAGACACAGATCTGGTTGTTTGTACCTCTTTAGCCTAAAGGACGCTTGATGAAAAGTAATCCAATTATTTAAACTTTTTTATTATTCAGCCGTGGCGTCTCACGGAACGAGACGGACAAGATTCAATTGTTCGTCTTCTTTAAAGTGAAGATCTCTTTATTAGTCAATTACACACAAGGTCCAATCTGAAATTCAACTTCCTCTTTCAACCCAACCGGCCTCTTATGATTGGTTTGTTATTAGAATGTTGTTCTACTATTCGCTGGTTATGCTAATAACATGAGATATTATTTTGGTATTTTCACATTTGTCTACAGTAAGATTTGTCCTTGCTATTTGCTCAGGCTGTACTGAAACGAACACCCTTAAAATATATTAGATATCCATTTAAAAGATATCCCTTTAAAATATATGAGCTATCCCTTTAAAATATATGAGCTATCCCTTTAAAATATATTAGATATCCCTTTAAAAATATATGAGATATCCCTTTAAAATATATGAGATATCCCTTTAAAATATATGAGATATCCCTTTAAAATATATGAGATATCCCTTTAAAATATATGAGATATCCCTTTAAAATATATGAGATATCCCTTTAAAATATATGATATATCCCTTTAAAATATATGAGATATCCCTTTAAAATATATAGATATCCCTTTAAAATATATGAGATATCCCTTTAAAATATATAGATATCCATTTAAAATATATGAGATATCCATTTAAAATATATGAGATATCCCTTTAAAATATATGAGATATCCCTTTAAAATATATAGATATCCATTTAAAATATATAGATATCCCTTTAAAATATATAGATATCCCTTTAAAATATATAGATATCCCTTTAAAATATATAGATATCCATTTAAAAATATGAGATAGAAAATAAATATATCCCTTTAAAATATATAGATATCCTTTAAATCCCTTTTATATAGATATCCCTTTAAAATATATAGATATCCATTTAAAATATATAGATATCCCTTTAAAATATATAGATATCCATTTAAAATATATAGATATCCCTTTAAAATATATAGATATCCCTTTAAAAAATATATAGATATCCCTTTAAAATATATAGATATCCCTTTAATAGATATCCATTTAAAA
>NW_026290386.1:70000-127500 GCF_023373465.1 Oncorhynchus keta
CTAGTTTACATACACTTAGGTTGGAGTCATTAAAACTAGTTTACATACACTTAGGGTGGAGTCATTAAAACTAGTTTACATACACTGAGGTTGGAGTCAGTGACAGGAGAGCGGGAGAGAGAGACGACTGGAGTAGGGAATGGAGTCGACTATAAAACATGTAGGCTCGTCGTCAGGGAAAAACTGTTGGTCAGTTTACATAGTGATGCCGTCTCGCCACCATTCCACTCACACACCTCTCTGTTATGATCTGGTTTTGCTCGTTATAGATGGAGGCAGACTGACAGATTCTGTGGCTTCTGGCCAGTGGCGTAACATTATGAATTCATTCTTCCTCGTCTTCCTCAGTTTGTTAGATGTTTTGTGTGGCTTGTTAGTCTGTACTGCGTCTCGTAGCCTCGGGCCAGTTCTGTCTTTAATACAAATGTCAAGACGTTGGTGGTAATGGGCCTGTAGTATGGAAAACACCAGATTAATACTGGAGTCCTAGAACCACGCTACTGCTTTTAGGTACGACTCTTTGACAGTTGGGTAGATTTGTCTCAGAATATTGAACAGGTTCGTCTGGTACTATTGATTTTAGATCTCCCATCTGTTTACTTGTTTTACTGCAGTGTAACTTAAAACACAACGTGAAAAGGTTTTCCTATGAAATGCGTTTTTTTTTTGGCAACGCTGAAATGTCGGGCTTTGACCCCCTTTTTAGTCGAATGGTCAAATCAAATCAAATGTATTTTATAAAGCCCTTCGTACATCAGCTGATATCTCAAAGTGCTGTACAGAAACCTTCAGCCTAAAACCCCAAACAGCAAGCAATGCAGGTGTAGAAGCACGGTGGCTAGGAAAAACTCCCTAGAAAGGCCAGAACTACTTTTTGACCAGAGCCCAGCAACGGTAGTGCACTATATAGGGAATAGGGTCTAAAGTAGTGCCCTATATAGGGAATAGGGTCTAAAGTAGTGCCCTATAAAGGGAATAGGGTCTAAAGTAGTGCCCTATAAAGGGAATAGGGTCTAAAGTAGGGCCCAGGTGTCATAGGTACCATATAAGTGCACTGTTTTTTTGACCAGAGCCCAGCAACAGTAGTGCACTATAAGGGAATAGGGTCTAAAGTAGTGCCATATAAAGGGAATAGGGTCTAAAGTAGGGCCCTATATAGGTAATATAGAGTGCACTGCTTTTTGACCAGAGCCCAGCAACAGTAGTGCACTATATAGGGAATAGGGTCTAAAGTAGTGCACTATATAGGGAATAGGGTCTAAAGTAGTGCACTATATAGGTAATGGTTCCCTTTGGGACAGCTGCATAGGTCCATTAGAGGGAAACCAGTCACATCTCAGCTTACTAATGTCAAACCGGTGTCTAACTCGTACTGGCCCAGGTGTCACAGGTACCATCAATAACCATATATTTAGTTTTGTTTACGAGACAGGAGGCAGAAACCGTTAAAAGGTTGAGAGCAGATAGTTTCTCCCAGGGGGAAACACTTCTCTGTCGGGTTCGTCTCGTCCCTGTCAGGTGGTAGTTCCATTAGAGGGAAACTGGGCTCAGGAAACCAGTCATATTTAGGTTAGGATGCTGCAGTAGGTCCATTAGAGGGAAACCAGTCATATTTAGGTTAGGATGCTGCAGTAGGTCCATTAGAGGGAAACCAGTCATATTTAGGTTAGGATGCTGCAGTAGGTCCATTAGAGGGAAACCAGTCATATTTAGGTTAGGATGCTGCAGTAGGTCCATTAGAGGGAAACCAGTCATATTTAGGTTAGGATGCTGCAGTAGGTCCATTAGAGGGAAACCAGTCATATTTAGGTTAGGATGCTGTCATATTTAGGTTAGGATGCTGCAGTAGGTCCATTAGAGGGAAACCAGTCATATTTAGGTTAGGATGCTGCAGTAGGTCCATTAGAGGGAAACCAGTCATATTTAGGTTAGGATGCTGCAGTAGGTCCATTAGAGGGAAACCAGTCATATTTAGGTTAGGATGCTGCAGTAGGTCCATTAGAGGGAAACCAGTCATATTTAGGTTAGGATGCTGCAGTAGGTCCATTAGAGGGAAACCAGTCATATTTAGGTTAGGATGCTGCAGTAGGTCCATTAGAGGGAAACCAGTCATATTTAGGTTAGGATGCTGCAGTAGGTCCATTAGAGGGAAACCAGTCATATTTAGGTTAGGATGCTGCAGTAGGTCCATTAGAGGGAAACCAGTCATATTTAGGTTAGGATGCTGCAGTAGGTCCATTAGAGGGAAACCAGTCATATTTAGGTTAGGATGCTGCAGTAGGTCCATTAGAGGGAAACCAGTCATATTTAGGTTAGGATGCTGCAGTAGGTCCATTAGAGGGAAACCAGTCATATTTAGGTTAGGATGCTGCAGTAGGTCCATTAGAGGGAAACCAGTCATATTTAGGTTAGGATGCTGCAGTAGGTCCATTAGAGGGAAACCAGTCATATTTAGGTTAGGATGCTGCAGTAGGTCCATTTATTTAGGATGCTGCAGTAGGTCCATTAGAGGGAAACCAGTCATATTTAGGTTAGGATGCTGCAGTAGGTCCATATTTAGGTTAGGATGCTGCAGTAGGTCCATTAGAGGGAAACCAGTCATATTTAGGTTAGGATGCTGCAGTAGGTCCATTAGAGGGAAACCAGTCATATTTAGGTTAGGATGCTGCAGTAGGTCCATTTAGGTTAGGATGCTGCAGTAGGTCCATTAGAGGGAAACCAGTCATATTTAGGTTAGGATGCTGCAGTAGGTCCATTAGAGGGAAACCAGTCATATTTAGGTTAGGATGCTGCAGTAGGTCCATTAGAGGGAAACCAGTCATATTTAGGTTAGGATGCTGCAGTAGGTCCATTAGAGGGAAACCAGTCATATTTAGGTTAGGATGCTGCAGTAGGTCCATTAGAGGGAAACCAGTCATATTTAGGTTAGGATGCTGCAGTAGGTCCATTAGAGGGAAACCAGTCATATTTAGGTTAGGATGCTGCAGTAGGTCCATTAGAGGGAAACCAGTCATATTTAGGTTAGGATGCTGCAGTAGGTCCATTAGAGGGAAACCAGTCATATTTAGGTTAGGATGCTGCAGTAGGTCCATTAGAGGGAAACCAGTCATATTTAGGTTAGGATGCTGCAGTAGGTCCATTAGAGGGAAACCAGTCATATTTAGGTTAGGATGCTGCAGTAGGTCCATTAGAGGGAAACCAGTCATATTTAGGTTAGGATGCTGCAGTAGGTCCATTAGAGGGAAACCAGTCATATTTAGGTTAGGATGCTGCAGTAGGTCCATTAGAGGGAAACCAGTCATATTTAGGTTAGGATGCTGCAGTAGGTCCATTAGAGGGAAACCAGTCATATTTAGGTTAGGATGCTGCAGTAGGTCCATTAGAGGGAAACCAGTCATATTTAGGTTAGGATGCTGCAGTAGGTCCATTAGAGGGAAACCAGTCATATTTAGGTTAGGATGCTGCAGTAGGTCCATTAGGGAAACCAGTCCAGGTTAGGATGCTGCAGTAGGTCCAAACCAGTCATATTTAGGTTAGGATGCTGCAGTAGGTCCATTAGAGGGAAACCAGTCATATTTAGGTTAGGATGCTGCAGTAGGTCCATTAGAGGGAAACCAGTCATATTTAGGTTAGGATGCTGCAGTAGGTCCATTAGAGGGAAACCAGTCATATTTAGGTTAGGATGCTGCAGTAGGTCCATTAGAGGGAAACCAGTCATATTTAGGTTAGGATGCTGCAGTAGGTCCATTAGAGGGAAACCAGTCATATTTAGGTTAGGATGCTGCAGTAGGTCCATTAGAGGGAAACCAGTCATATTTAGGTTAGGATGCTGCAGTAGGTCCATTAGAGGGAAACCAGTCATATTTAGGTTAGGATGCTGCAGTAGGTCCATTAGAGGGAAACCAGTCATATTTAGGTTAGGATGCTGCAGTAGGTCCATTAGAGGGAAACCAGTCATATTTAGGTTAGGATGCTGCAGTAGGTCCATTAGAGGGAAACCAGTCATATTTAGGTTAGGATGCTGCAGTAGGTCCATTAGAGGGAAACCAGTCATATTTAGGTTAGGATGCTGCAGTAGGTCCATTAGAGGGAAACCAGTCATATTTAGGTTAGGATGCTGCAGTAGGTCCATTAGAGGGAAACCAGTCATATTTAGGTTAGGATGCTGCAGTAGGTCCATTAGAGGGAAACCAGTCATATTTAGGTTAGGATGCTGCAGTAGGTCCATTAGAGGGAAACCAGTCATATTTAGGTTAGGATGCTGCAGTAGGTCCATTAGAGGGAAACCAGTCATATTTAGGTTAGGATGCTGCAGTAGGTCCATTAGAGGGAAACCAGTCATATTTAGGTTAGGATGCTGCAGTAGGTCCATTAGAGGGAAACCAGTCATATTTAGGTTAGGATGCTGCAGTAGGTCCATTAGAGGGAAACCAGTCATATTTAGGTTAGGATGCTGCAGTAGGTCCATTAGAGGGAAACCAGTCATATTTAGGTTAGGATGCTGCAGTAGGTCCATTAGAGGGAAACCAGTCATATTTAGGTTAGGATGCTGCAGTAGGTCCATTAGAGGGAAACCAGTCATATTTAGGTTAGGATGCTGCAGTAGGTCCATTAGAGGGAAACCAGTCATATTTAGGTTAGGATGCTGCAGTAGGTCCATTAGAGGGAAACCAGTCATATTTAGGTTAGGATGCTGCAGTAGGTCCATTAGAGGGAAACCAGTCATATTTAGGTTAGGATGCTGCAGTAGGTCCATTAGAGGGAAACCAGTCATATTTAGGTTAGGATGCTGCAGTAGGTCCATTAGAGGGAAACCAGTCATATTTAGGTTAGGATGCTGCAGTAGGTCCATTAGAGGGAAACCAGTCATATTTAGGTTAGGATGCTGCAGTAGGTCCATTAGAGGGAAACCAGTCATATTTAGGTTAGGATGCTGCGGTAAAGATAATGAATAATAATATTTAGGTTAGGATGCTGCGGTAAAGATAATGAATAGTAATATTTAGGTTAGGATGCTGCGGTAAAGATAATGAATGACTGAAACCTGTAAATACCCTGTTTAATCTCTTTGTGGTTTACACACACGTGCTTATTGGGATCAAATCAAATCAAATGTATTTATGTAACCTTACCCTTACCCTTAACCATTAACCCTTACCCTAACATTAACCCTTACCCTAACATTAACCCTAACCCTAACCTTAACCCTTAACCCAAATCAAATTCATTTATATAGCCCTTTGTACATCAGCTTATATCTCAAAGTGCTGTACAGAAACCTTCAGCCTAAAACCCCAAACAGCAAGCAATGCAGGTGTAGAAGCACGGTGGCTAGGAAAAACTCCCTAGAAAGGCCAAAACCTAGGAAGAAACCTAGAGAGGAACCAGGCTATGTGGGGTGGCCAGTCCTCTTCTGGCTGTGCCGGGTGGAGATTATAACAGAACATGGCCAAGATGTTCAAATGTTCATAAATTACCAGCATGGTCCAATAATAGTAAGGCAGAACAGTTGAAACTGGAGCAGCAGCACAGTCAGGTGGACTGGGGACAGCAAGGAGTCATCATGTCAGGCAGTCCTGGGGCGTGGTCCTAGGTCTCAGGTCCTCCGAGAGAGAGAAAGAAAGAGAGAAGGAGAGAATTAGAGAACGCACACTTAGATTCACACAGGACACCGAATAGGACAGGAGAAGTACTCCAGATATAACAAACTGACCCTAGCCCCCGACACATAAACTACTGCAGCATAAATACTGGAGGCTGAGACAGGAGGGGTCAGGAGACACTGTGGCCCCATCCGAGGACACCCCCGGACAGGGCCAAACAGGAAGGATATAACCCCACCCACTTTGCCAAAGCACAGCCCCCACACCACTAGAGGGTTGTGTCCCAAATGACAGCCTATTCCCAATACTCTGAGTGTACAAAACATTAGGAACACCTTCCTAATTATTGAGTGACGCACCCTCCTTTTGCCTCCAAAACAGCCTCAGTTCGTCGGCGTCATGGACTCTACAAGGTGTTGAAAGCGTTCCACAGAGATGCTGGCCCCATGGTGACTCTACAAGGTGTTGAGAGCGTTCCACAGAGATGCTGGCCCCATGTTGACTCTACAAGGTGTTGAAAGCGTTCCACAGAGATGCTGGCCCCATGTTGACTCTACAAGGTGTTGAAAGCGTTCCACAGAGATGCTGGCCCCATGTTGACTCTACAATGTGTTGAAAGCGTTCCACAGAGATGCTGGCCCATGTTGACTCTACAAGGTGTTGAAAGCGTTCCACAGAGATGCTGGCCCCATGTTGACTCTACAAGGTGTTGAAAGCGTTCCACAGAGATGCTGGCCCATGTTGACTCTACAAGGTGTTGAAAGCGTTCCACAGAGATGCTGGCCCCATGTTGACTCTACAAGGTGTTGAAAGCGTTCCACAGAGATGCTGGCCCCATGGTGACTCTACAAGGTGTTGAAAGCGTTCCACAGAGATGCTGGCCCCATGGTGACTCTACAAGGTGTTGAAAGCGTTCCACAGAGATGCTGGCCCCATGTTGACTCTACAAGGTGTTGAAAGCGTTCCACAGAGATGCTGGCCCCATGGTGACTCTACAATGTGTTGAGAGCGTTCCACAGAGATGCTGGCCCATGTTGACTCTACAAGGTGTTGAAAGCGTTCCACAGAGATGCTGGCCCCATGGTGACTCTACAATGTGTTGAGAGCGTTCCACAGAGATGCTGGCCCCATGTTGACTCTACAAGGTGTTGAAAGCGTTCCACAGAGATGCTGGCCCCATGTTGACTCTACAATGTGTTGAAAGCGTTCCACAGAGATGCTGGCCCCATGGTGACTCTACAAGGTGTTGAAAGCGTTAGAGCATGCACAGAGATGCTGGCCCCATGGTGACTCTACAAGGTGTTGAAAGCGTTCCACAGGGATGCTGGCCCCATGTTGACTCTACAAGGTGTTGAAAGCGTTCCACAGAGATGCTGGCCCCATGTTGACTCTACAAGGTGTTGAAAGCGTTCCACAGGGATGCTGGCCCCATGTTGACTCTACAAGGTGTTGAAAGCGTTCCACAGAGATGCTGGCCCCATGTTGACTCTACAAGGTGTTGAAAGCGTTCCACAGAGATGCTGGCCCATGTTGACTCTACAAGGTGTTGAAAGCGTTCCACAGAGATGCTGGCCCCATGTTGACTCTACAAGGTGTTGAGAGCGTTCCACAGAGATGCTGGCCCCATGTTGACTCTACAAGGTGTTGAAAGCGTTCCACAGAGATGCTGGCCCCATGTTGACTCTACAAGGTGTTGAAAGCGTTCCACAGAGATGCTGGCCCCATGTTGACTCTACAAGGTGTTGAAAGCGTTCCACAGAGATGCTGGCCCCATGTTGACTCCACAAGGTGTTGAAAGCGTTCCACAGAGATGCTGGCCCCATGGTGACTCTACAAGGTGTCTAAAGCGTTCCACAGAGATGCTGGCCCCATGTTGACTCCACAAGGTGTTGAAAGCGTTCCACAGAGATGCTGGCCCCATGTTGACTCTACAAGGTGTTGAAAGCATTCCACAGGGATGCTGGCCCCATGTTGACTCTACAAGGTGTTGAAAGCGTTCCACAGAGATGCTGGCCCCATGTTGACTCCACAAGGTGTTGAAAGCGTTCCACAGAGATGCTGGCCCCATGGTGACTCTACAAGGTGTCTAAAGCGTTCCACAGAGATGCTGGCCCCATGTTGACTCCACAAGGTGTTGAAAGCGTTCCACAGAGATGCTGGCCCCATGTTGACTCTACAATGTGCTGAAAGCGTTCCACAGAGATGCTGGCCCCATGTTGACTCTACAAGGTGTTGAAAGCGTTCCACAGAGATGCTGGCCCCATGGTGACTCTACAAGGTGTCTAAAGCGTTCCACAGAGATGCTGGCCCCATGTTGACTCTACAAGGTGTTGAAAGCGTTCCACAGAGATGCTGGCCCCATGTTGACTCCACAAGGTGTTGAAAGCGTTCCACAGAGATGCTGGCCCCATGTTGACTCTACAAGGTGTTGAAAGCGTTCCACAGAGATGCTGGCCCCATGTTGACTCTACAAGGTGTTGAAAGCGTTCCACAGAGATGCTGGCCCCATGTTGACTCTACAAGGTGTTGAAAGCGTTCCACAGAGATGCTGGCCCCATGTTGACTCTACAAGGTGTTGAAAGCGTTCCACAGAGATGCTGGCCCATGTTGACTCTACAAGGTGTTGAAAGCGTTCCACAGAGATGCTGGCCCCATGTTGACTCTACATGCTGTTGAAAGTGTTCCACAGAGATGCTGGCCCCATGGTGACTCTACAAGGTGTTGAAAGCGTTCCACAGAGATGCTGGCCCCATGGTGACTCTACAAGGTGTTGAAAGCGTTCCACAGAGATGCTGGCCCCATGGTGACTCTACAAGGTGTTGAAAGCGTTCCACAGAGATGCTGGCCCCATGTTGACTCTACAAGGTGTTGAAAGCGTTCCACAGAGATGCTGGCCCCATGTTGACTCTACAAGGTGTTGAAAGCGTTCCACAGAGATGCTGGCCCCATGTTGACTCCACAAGGTGTTGAGAGCGTTCCACAGAGATGCTGGCCCCATGTTGACTCTACAAGGTGTTGAAAGCGTTCCACAGAGATGCTGGCCCCATGTTGACTCTACAAGGTGTTGAAAGCGTTCCACAGAGATGCTGGCCCCATGTTGACTCTACAAGGTGTTGAAAGCGTTCCACAGAGATGCTGGCCCCATGTTGACTCTACAAGGTGTTGAAAGCGTTCCACAGAGATGCTGGCCCCATGTTGACTCTACAAGGTGTTGAAAGCGTTCCACAGAGATGCTGGCCCCATGGTGACTCCAACACTTCCCACAGTCGTGTCCAGTTGGCTGCATGTCCTTTGGGCGGGGGACCATTCTTGATACACACGGGAAACGGTCGAGCGTGAAAATCCCAGCAGCGTTGCAGTTCTTGACACACTTAAAACCGGTGCACCTACTACCATACCCCGTTCAAAGGAACTTAAATATTTTGTCTTTCCCATTCACCCTCTGAATGGCACACATACACAATCCATGTCTCAATTGTCTCAAGGCTTAAAAGTCCTTCTTTAACCTGGTCTCCTCCCCTTTAACCTGGTCTCCTCCCCTTTAACCTGGTCTCCTCCCCTTCATCTACACTGATTTGAAGAGGATTTAACAAGTGACCAATCAGGGATCATATCATTCACCTGGATTCACCTGGTCAGTTTATGTCATGGAAAGAGCAGGTGTTCTTAATGTTTTGTCCACTTCGTTTATAGTGCACTAATTTTGCCATATAGGGCTCTGGTCCAAAGTAGTGCACTATATAGGGAAGAGGGTTCTATAGGGCTCTGGTCTAAAGTAGTGCACTATATAGGGAAGAGGGTTCTATAGGGCTCTGGTCTAAAGTAGTGCACTATATAGGGAAGAGGGTTCTATAGGGCTCTGGTCTAAAGTAGTGCACTATATAGGGAAGAGGGTTCTATAGGGCTCTGGTCTACAGTAGTGCACTATATAGGGAATAGGGTTATATAGGGCTCTGGTCTAAAGTAGTGCACTCTGTAGGGAATAGGGTTCTATAGGGCTCTGGTCTAATGTAGTGCACTGTATAGGGAATAGGGTTCTATAGGGCTCTGGTATAAAGTAGTGCACTATATAGGGAATAGGGTTCTATAGGGCTCTGGTCTAAAGTAGTGCACTGAATAGGGTTCTATAGGGCTCTGGTCTAAAGTAGTGCGCTATATAGGGAATAGGGTTCTATAGGGCTCTGGTCCAAAGTAGTGCACTATATAGGGAATAGGGTTCTATAGGGCTCTGGTCTACAGTAGTGCACTATGAAGGGAATCGGGTGCCATTTGGGAAGCGGCCCTGGTCTCGTAACAGTTCCTTCAGAAAGCATTCGTACCCCGTGAAAACGAAATACAGAAATATCTAATTTACATAAATATTCACACCCCCTTGAGTCAATACTTTGCAGAAGCACCTTTTGGCAGCGATTACGGCTGTGAGGCTTTCTGGGTAAGTCTCTGAGAGATTTCAACACCAGGATTGTGCAACATTTGCCTATCATACTTCAATTCTTCCAGCTCTGTTTATCATCGCTAGAGGACCATTTTCAGGTCTTGCCATAGATTTTCAAGTCTACTTAAGTCAAAACGGTAACTAGTCCTCTCAGGAACATGCACTGTTTTGTTAAGCAACTTATTGTCCTGCTGAAAGGTGAATTCATCTCTCAGTGTCTGGTGGAAAGCAGACTGAACCAGGTTATTGTCCTGCTGAAAGGTGAATTCATCTCCCAGTGTCTGGGGGAAAGCAGACTGAACCAGGTTATTGTCCTGCTGAAAGGTGAATTCATCTCTCAGTGTCTGGTGGAAAGCAGACTGAACCAGGTTATTGTCCTGCTGAAAGGTGAATTCATCTCCCAGTGTCTGGGGGAAAGCAGACTGAACCAGGTTATTGTCCTGCTGAAAGGTGAATTCATCTCCCAGTGTCTGGTGGAAAGCAGACTGAACCAGGTTATTGTCCTGCTGAAAGGTGAATTCATCTCCCAGTGTCTGGTGGAAAGCAGACTGAACCAGGTTATTGTCCTGCTGAAAGGTGAATTCATCTCCCAGTGTCTGGTGGAAAGCAGACTGAACCAGGTTATTGTCCTGCTGAAAGGTGAATTCATCTCCCAGTGTCTGGGGGAAAGCAGACTGAACCAGGTTATTGTCCTGCTGAAAGGTGAATTCATCTCCCAGTGTCTGGTGGAAAGCAGACTGAACCAGGTTATTGTCCTGCTGAAAGGTGAATTCATCTCCCAGTGTCTGGTGGAAAGCAGACTGAACCAGGTTATTGTCCTGCTGAAAGGTGAATTCATCTCCCAGTGTCTGGTGGAAAGCAGACTGAACCAGGTTATTGTCCTGCTGAAAGGTGAATTCATCTCCCAGTGTCTGGTGGAAAGCAGACTGAACCAGGGGTTTTCCTCTAGAAATTTCCCAGTGGCTTAGCTCCATTCTGTTTTATTATTTTTTTTATCCTGAAAAACTCCCCAGTCCTTAATGATGACAAGCATACCCATAACCTGATGCAGCCATCACTACGCTTGACAATATGGAGAGTGGTACTCTGTAATGTGTTGTATTGGATTTGCCCCCAACCATTGCACTTTGTATTCAGGACAACAAGTGAATTGTTGCAAACAGGATGTTTTTGGAATATTTGTATTCTGAACATGCTTCCTTTTATTTTCTGTCAAAATGTGGAAAAAGGTCAAGGGGTGTGAATACTTTCAGGAAGCACTGTATGTGTTCCCATAAACCCTGGTGTTGATGGATGGCAGCCGACAGTCGGGCTGTTTTCCTCCTGCTATTTGAGCTGCCTTGACAGACAGAAATACACCCCCCCACCAGCAGCTCTCTTTCTCCCTCTCTCTCTCTCTCTCTCTCTCTCTCTCGTTCTCTCTCTGTCTCGTTCTCTCTCTGTCTCGTTCTCTCTCTCTCTCGTTCTCTCTCTGTCTCGTTCTCTCTCTGTCTCGTTCTCTCTCTCTCTCGTTCTCTCTCTCTCTCGTTCTCTCTCTCTCTCGTTCTCTCTCTCTCTCTCTTCTCTCTCTCTCTCTCTCTCTCTCTCTCTCGTTTCTCTCTCTCTCTTTCTCTCTCTCTCTCGTTCTCTCTCTCTCTCGTTCTCTCTCTCTCTCGAATTTTCTCTCTCTCGTTCTCTCTCTCTTTTATCTCTCTCTCTTGTCTTCTCTCTCTCTTGTTCTCTCTCTCTCTTGTTCTCTCTCTCTCTTGTTCTCTCTCTCTCTTGTTTCTCTCTCTCTCTTGTTCTCTCTCTCTCTCTTGTCTCTCTCTCTCTCTTCTCTTGTTTCTCTCTCTCTCTTGTTCTCTCTCTCTCTTGTTCTCTCTCTCTCTCTCTTGTTCTCTCTCTCTCTTGTTCTCTCTCTCTCTTGTTCTCTCTCTCTCTCTCTTGTTCTCTTCTCTCTCTCTCTTGTTCTCTCTCTCTCTCTCTTGTTCTCTCTCTCTCTCTCTCTCTCTCTCTTGTTCTCTCTCTCTTCTCTCTCTCTCTCTTGTTCTCTCTCTGTCTCTCTCTCTCTCTCTCTTGTTCTCTCTCTCTCTCTCTCTCTCTCTCTCTTGTTCTCTCTCTCTCTCTCTCTCTCTCTCTCTCTTGTTCTCTCTCTCTTGTTCTCTCTCTCCTCTCTCTCCATTTTTCGCTCTCTCTCTCTCTCTTGTTCTCTCTCTCTCTCTTGTTCTCTCTCTCTCTGTCTCTCTGTCTGTCTCTCTCTCCCTGATGAATATTGTGGCCCTGGGCCCTCTGTTAGAAGGTTCTGGGATTAGGGGGTTTGTTATACATTGTCACTTACTTTGCCAAACTTTTTTTTTTCTTTCTCGTGACTCAAAGTGGAAGGCTTTAGCACAACAGCGGTTAGTCATGCTGCCTGGCTGTCTCCCACGTCTCAGGCTGCCTGGCTGTCTCCCACGTCTCAGGCTGCCTGGCTGTCTCCCACGTCTCAGGCTGCCTGGCTGTCTCCCACGTCTCAGGCTGCCTGGCTGTCTCCCACGTCTCAGGCTGCCTGGCTGTCTCCCACGTCTCAGGCTGCCTGGCTGTCTCCCACGTCTCAGGCTGCCTGGCTGTCTCCCACGTCTCAGGCTGCCTGGCTGTCTCCCACGTCTCAGGCTGCCTGGCTGTCTCCCACGTCTCAGGCTGCCTGGCTGTCTCCCACGTCTCAGGCTGCCTGGCTGTCTCCCACGTCTCAGGCTGCCTGGCTGTCTCCCACGTCTCAGGCTGCCTGGCTGTCTCCCACGTCTCAGGCTGCCTGCCTGGCTGTCTCCCACGTCTCAGGCTGCCTGGCTGTCTCCCACGTCTCAGGCTGCCTGGCTGTCTCCCACGTCTCAGGCTGCCTGGCTGTCTCCCACGTCTCAGGCTGCCTGGCTGTCTCCCACGTCTCAGGCTGCCTGGCTGTCTCCCACGTCTCAGGCTGCCTGGCTGTCTCCCACGTCTCAGGCTGCCTGGCTGTCTCCCACGTCTCAGGCTGCCTGGCTGTCTCCCACGTCTCAGGCTGCCTGGCTGTCTCCCACGTCTCAGGCTGCCTGGCTGTCTCCCACGTCTCAGGCTGCCTGGCTGTCTCCCACGTCTCAGGCTGCCAGGCTGCCTCAGGCTGCCTGGCTGTCTCCCACGTCTCAGGCTGCCTGGCTGTCTCCCACGTCTCAGGCTGCCTGGCTGTCTCCCACGTCTCAGGCTGCCTGGCTGTCTCCCACGTCTCAGGCTGCCTGGCTGTCTCCCACGTCTCAGGCTGCCTGGCTGTCTCCCACGTCTCAGGCTGCCTGGCTGTCTCCCACGTCTCAGGCTGCCTGGCTGTCTCCCACGTCTCAGGCTGCCTGGCTGTCTCCCACGTCTCAGGCTGCCTGGCTGTCTCCCACGTCTCAGGCTGCCTGGCTGTCTCCCACGTCTCAGGCTGCCTGGCTGTCTCCCACGTCTCAGGCTGCCTGGCTGTCTCCCACGTCTCAGGCTGCCTGGCTGTCTCCCACGTCTCAGGCTGCCTGGCTGTCTCCCACGTCTCAGGCTGCCTGGCTGTCTCCCACGTCTCAGGCTGCCTGGCTGTCTCCCACGTCTCAGGCTGCCTGGCTGTCTCCCACGTCTCAGGCTGCCTGGCTGTCTCCCACGTCTCAGGCTGCCTGGCTGTCTCCCACGTCTCAGGCTGCCTGGCTGTCTCCCACGTCTCAGGCTGCCTGGCTGTCTCCCACGTCTCAGGCTGCCTGGCTATTTTCCATCATGTTTTTGGACAGAACAAATCACTTTTGTTAATTTCATATTTTTGGTTCTTCTTCTGCATAAGAAAAGAGATGGAATAAAGAAGGAATAAGGAATTGGCTTGCCAGCTTCTTCTTCTTCTTCTTCTTCTTCCCATCTCTAAAAATATGTTTTTCTCATGGAGAACAGAATTACCCTTCAGTCACCCTGTCAACAGGAACGACAGGAGCCTCACATCAGCCTGTGGATGTATCTTTCTGCTTTTTCATCGGTCTGTTCTCTGTATCTGATCTCCTCTGGGGGGAGCGGGGTTGTGGCAGGGCTGTGTGTTTCTGGGCTGTGTGTGGTTCTGGGGGCTGTGTGGTTCTGGGGTGAGGGGAGGGGGGGAAGGTGGGGTTGTGGCAGGGCTGTGTGGTTCTGGGCTGCGTGTGGTTCTGGGCTGCGTGTGGTTCTGGGCTGCGTACTGGATGGGGTTTGTCATGTATTCTCCTGCTCCCTGGGCTCTGAGGCAGCAGTTCTGGGCTCTGAGGCAGTAGTTCTGGGCTCTGAGGCAGTAGTTCTGGGCTCTGAGGCAGTAGGTCTGGGCTCTGAGGCAGTAGGTCTGGGCTCTGAGGCAGTAGTTCTGGGCTCTGAGGCAGTAGGTCTGGGCTCTGAGGCAGTAGGTCTGGGCTCTGAGGCAGTAGTCCTGGGCTCTGAGGCAGTAGTCCTGGGCTCTGAGGCAGTAGTCCTGGGCTCTGAGGCAGTAGTCCTGGGCTCTGAGGCAGTAGTCCTGGGCTCTGAGGCAGTAGTCCTGGGCTCTGAGGCAGTAGTCCTGGGCTCTGAGGCAGTAGTCCTGGGCTCTGAGGCAGTAGTCCTGGGCTCTGAGGCAGTAGTCCTGGGCTCTGAGGCAGTAGTCCTGGGGACTGAGGCAGTAGTCCTGGGGACTGAGGCAGTAGTTCTGGGCTCTGAGGCAGTAGTTCTGGGCTCTGAGGCAGTAGTCCTGGGCTCTGAGGCAGTAGTCCTGGGGTCTGAGGCAGTAGTTCTGGGCTCTGAGGCAGTAGTCCTGGGCTCTGAGGCAGTAGTCCTGGGCTCTGAGGCAGTAGTCCTGGGCTCTGAGGCAGTAGTCCTGGGCTCTGAGGCAGTAGTCCTGGGGACTGAGGCAGTAGTCCTGGGGACTGAGGCAGTAGTCCTGGGGACTGAGGCAGTAGTTCTGGGCTCTGAGGCAGGCCAGCTGTCTGATTGGACACATGAGTGATGTTTCCATTACCGCACCGGCTCTCTGACTGACATTTATTTTCTTCTTCGTCTCATTTCTCGCTCTTTTTTTTTCGTCTTTTTTTTTGTACAATCTCAGTTCAGGAGTTCATCCCCACATCATGGATGAGAGGAGGGATGTTTAATGGCTTTGAGAAGACTCCTGTTCTGTTTTTTTCATTTTTTTCTTTTTTGAAGATGAAGATATCTCTCATTACAAATCATCTTGGATGTTTAAATTTTAAACTTGATGACCAGTAGAGGGGGGCTCAGACAGCAGATTAGGTTTCACACCTTTTAGATTAGTGAGTCCCAAATTGCACCCCGTTCTTTAGTCAATGCACTACTATGGTTCAAAAAATAGTGCACTAGCTAGGCAATATGCTGCCCGTTTGGGATGCGATAGGTTTTTTTAATTCACTTTAAAAAAAAAAATCCAAATGAGATTATATTCTCTGTCTTATCCCCCTTCTGAATAGTTGGTTCTCCACAGGTTGTGATGTCATGAAATAGCCCCCCCCCCCCCCCGGGTCAGTCTGATCATTCCCATCCTCTTCTCCAGAGTTGTGGGGTGTAGGTTTGGTCGACATTAGGAACTGGACTGAGGATGTTATGTGTTTTTATAACTCTTAACTCCTATTGGAACAAGCTTCAACTCTAATTGCTGTAGTTCTATACAGACACAATACAATGTCCCCTTATCTATGGTACAGAATGTCCCCTTATCTATGGTACAGAATGTCCCCTTATCTATGGTACAGAATGTCCCCTTATCTATGGTACAGAATGTCCCCTTATCTATGGTACAGAATGTCCCCTTATCTATGGTACAGAATGTCCCCTTATCTATGGTACAGAATGTCCCCTTATCTATGGTACAGAATGTCCCCTTATCTATGGTACAGAATGTCCCCTTATCTATGGTACAGAATGTCCCCCTGATCTATGGTACAGAATGTCCCCTTATCTATGGTACAGAATGTCCCCCCTTATCTATGGTACAGAATGTCCCCTTATCTATGGTACAGAATGTCCCCTTATCTATGGTACAGAATGTCCCCTTATCTATGGTACAGAATGTCCCCTTATCTATGGTACAGAATGTCCCCTTATCTATGGTACAGAATGTCCCCTTATCTATGGTACAGAATGTCCCCTGATCTATGGTACAGAATGTCCCCTTATCTATGGTACAGAAGATCTATGGTACAGAATGTCCCCTGATCTATGGTACAGAATGTCCCCTTATCTATGGTACAGAATGTCCCCTTATCTATGGTACAGAATGTCCCCTGATCTATGGTACAGAATGTCCCCTTATCTATGGTACAGAATGTCCCCTTATCTATGGTACAGAATGTCCCCTTATCTATGGTACAGAATGTCCCCTTATCTATGGTACAGAATGTCCCCTGATCTATGGTACAGAATGTCCCCTTATCTATGGTACAGAATGTCCCCTTATCTATGGTACAGAATGTCCCCTTATCTATGGTACAGAATGTCCCCTGATCTATGGTACAGAATGTCCCCTTATCTATGGTACAGAATGTCCCCTTATCTATGGTACAGAATGTCCCCTTATCTATGGTACAGAATGTCCCTTATCTATGGTACAGAATGTTATCTATGGTACAGAATGTCCCCTTATCTATGGTACAGAATGTCCCCTTATCTATGGTACAGAATGTCCCCTTATCTATGGTACAGAATGTCCCCTTATCTATGGTACAGAATGTCCCCTTATCTATGGTACAGAATGTCCCCTTATCTATGGTACAGAATGTCCCCTGATCTATGGTACAGAATGTCCCCTTATCTATGGTACAGAATGTCCCCTTATCTATGGGACAGAATGTCCCCCTGATCTATGATCTATGGTACAGAATGTCCCCTTATCTATGGTACAGAATGTCCCCTTATCTATGGTACAGAATGTCCCCTGATCTATGGTACAGAATGTCCCCTTATCTATGGTACAGAATGTCCCCTGATCTATGGTACAGAATGTCCCCTTATCTATGGTACAGAATGTCCCCCCTGATCTACAATCCAGAAGTCCCCTTATCTATGGTACAGAATGTCCCCTTATCTATGGTACAGAATGTCCCCTTATCTATGGTACAGAATGTCCCCTTATCTATGGTACAGAATGTCCCCTTATCTATGGTACAGAATGTCCCCTTATCTATGGTACAGAATGTCCCCTTATCTATGGTACAGAATGTCCCCTTATCTATGGTACAGAATGTCCCCCTTATCTATGGTACAGAATGTCCAGAATGTCCCCTTATCTATGGTACAGAATGTCCCCCTTATCTATGGTACAGAATGTCCCCTGATCTATGGTACAGAATGTCCCCTTATCTATGGTACAGAATGTCCCCTTATCTATGGTACAGAATGTCCCCTTATCTATGGGATAGAATGTCCCCTTATCTATGGTACAGAATGTCCCCTTATCTATGGTACAGAATGTCCCTTATCTATGGTACAGAATGTCCCTTATCTATGGGACAGAATGTCCCCTTATCTATGGTACAGAATGTCCCCCACAATCCAAAGTCCCCTTATCTATGGTACAGAATGTTTCCCCCCTGCAATCTCTGATGGTTTTAATGCCAAGTCATTAACCAGCCTTATCCATCCCATAATACTCAATAACCAGCCTTATCCACCCCGTAATACATTACAAGCTGCATTATCCATCCCATAATACACTACAACCTGCCTGGTTCACATACTAGGGCGTTACTATAGAGATCCTATAGAATTACCAGAGAGGCTATGTCATAAACCCTCACAGTTCCGGAATGGTATGAAAATGGCAGCCATTTTGTTGAGGGGAGAAATCCAAACCAGTTGTAATTGTATTGAATGTCAGTACCAGACACAAGGAGATGCATTTCCTGTCTTTAACTGATGCAGGAACATAAAAGCAAGGCATGTGATCTATCAGAAATTGTCGAATCGAATTGTTGTCATATAATTGTAAATACATTTTTACACAGGTTTTTGTCTTCGCTGCTTGTTTTGCTGGGAGCTCTGAGCGTTATAATATGATACGACTTGTCTCGTTCAGCCAGTATGCTGCTGTGGATAGACTGTGTTGTTTTGTATGGAATGGTGCCATAGTGGCAGTTAATTCGGGGAAAAATGATCTGAATCATTCCACTAAAACTGTCTGACAAGCGAACAAACATTCTGTGCAGATCATCTCTTCAAATGAGTTTGTTTTACACAACGTCTTATCACAGCACAGGCTGACCACTGACCAACCCAACGCCCTTACCAAAATGGCTGACCACTGGCTTACCCAACACCCTTACCAAAATGGCTGACCACTGGCTTACCCAACGCCCTTACCAAAATGGCTGACCACTGGCTTACCCAACGCCCTTACCAAAATGGCTGACCACTGGCTTACCCAACGCCCTTACCAAAATGGCTGACCACTGGCTTACCCAAAGCCCTTACCAAAATGGCTGACCACTGGCTTACCCAACGCCCTTACCAAAATGGCTGACCACTGGCTTACCCAACGCCCTTACCAAAATGGCTGACCACTGGCTTACCCAACGCCCTTACCAAAATGGCTGACCACTGGCTTACCCAACGCCCTTACCAAAATGGCTGACCACTGGCTTACCCAACGCCCTTACCAAAATGGCTGACCACTGGCTTACCCAACGCCCTTACCAAAATGGCTGACCACTGGCTTACCCAACGCCCTTACCAAAATGGCTGACCACTGGCTTACCCAACTCCCTTACCAAAATGGCTGACCACTGACCAACCCAACTCCCTTACCAAAATGGCTGACTTGTGTTATACCGTCCATTCCACTATTCTGATTCCTAATTTTATGGGACTGCCTCGTTCCTGGTCTGACTCTGTGTGCCTTTCAGACATAGGTTCAACTACTATTTTAAATAATTTCAAGTACTTTATCTTGTGCTTGGTTGAGCTTGCTTGGCTTAATAGACCAATAGAATCGTCTGAACTTGAAACCCCACCCACCTGGCACTCCAGGCAGGCTAGAGTGGTTCTTTTTTTCATTATTTTTAGCTCAGTTGGTAGAGCATGATGCGTGTAACTCCAGGGTAGTGGGTTCGATTCCCGGGATCACCCATACGTAAAATGTATGCACTGCTGACTGTGAGTCACTTTGGATAAAATATTGAGCAGGGCCAGGGCCATGAGTCACTGCTGAACTGTCCCCTCAACCTCCTTCCTCATACCACCCTTCCCCTTCATCCTCACCCCACCCCTCTCCCTCTCTCCTTCTCCCTCAGCTCTCTCCTTCTCCCTCAGCTCGCTCCTTCTCCCTCAGCTCGCTCCTTCTCCCTCAGCTCGCTCCTTCTCCCTCAGCTCTCTCCTTCTCCCTCAGCTCTCTCCTTCTCCCTCAGCTCGCTCCTTCTCCCTCAGCTCGCTCCTTCTCCATTCCCTCTTTTCCTCCTCCCTTTCTCCTATCCTCCCTCATCTTCCCTTCCGTTTATCTGTGTGTCAGACCTGGTCTTGGCTTCTCTGTGTCCTCCGAGGAGGGAGGGAGGGAGGGAGGGAGGGAGGGAGGGAGAGAGAGAGTAAGGGGGGATGAGGGAGGGGAGGGGGGGGGTGAGGGAGTGAGGGGGGGGGTGAGGGAGGGAGGGGTGAGTGATGGAGAGAGGGAGGGGAGGGGTGGAGGGAGGGGGTGAGAGAGAGAGGGAGGGAGGGAGTGAGTAAGGGGGGGTGAGGGGGAGTGAGGGAGGGAGGGGAGGGAGGGGTGAGGGGAGGGAGGGAGGGGGAGAGAGGGAGGGAGGGGGTGGGTGGGTGGGAGGGAGAGAGGGAGATGGAGAGAGTGTCTGTAATATAAAACCTGCAATTTCCCAGGACCCAATAAACCAGAAGCCTCGTCTCCCAGCTCCACTGGGGATCACCTGGGAAGTAAAACTTCTCCGCCGTAGATATTTTTTGAAAAGATTGATCTTTTCCCCCCCTCTCTCTACCAAGCCCACCTCCCTCAGTTGCTATAAAGAGGCCAGGTGTTTGTCTAGCGAGGGGAAAAGGCAGAAAAGAGAGAGAGGCCTTGGGTTCATATCTTACTCTTGTCATCTTTAGCTCACTTTGCTTTGTGCTTCTGGACACTTCAGCTCACACGGCTCTCTGCCTTCATTCCCTGCTCAGTTCACGGCTCTCTGCCTTCGTTCCCTGCTCAGTTCACGGCTCTCTGCCTTCGTTCCCTGCTCAGTTCACGGCTCTCTGCCTTCGTTCCCTGCTCAGTTCACGGCTCTCTGCCTTCGTTCCCTGCTCAGTTCACGGCTCTCTGCCTTCATTCCCTGCTCAGTTCACGGCTCTCTGCCTTCATTCCCTGCTCAGTTCACGGCTCTCTGCCTTCGTTCCCTGCTCATTTCACGGCTCTCTGCCTTCGTTCTCTGCTCATTTCACGGCTCTCTGCCTTCATTCCCTGCTCAGTTCACGGCTCTCTGCCTTCATTCCCTGCTCAGTTCACGGCTCTCTGCCTTCGTTCCCTGCTCAGTTCACGGCTCTCTGCCTTCGTTCCCTGCTCAGTTCACGGCTCTCTGCCTTCATTCCCTGCTCAGTTCACGGCTCTCTGCCTTCATTCCCTGCTCAGTTCATGGCTCTCTGCCTTCATTCCCTGCTCAGTTCACGGCTCTCTGCCTTCATTCCCTGCTCAGTTCACGGCTCTCTGCCTTCATTCCCTGCTCAGTTCACGGCTCTCTGCCTTCGTTCCCTGCTCAGTTCACGGCTCTCTGCCTTCGTTCCCTGCTCAGTTCACGGCTCTCTGCCTTCGTTCCCTGCTCAGTTCACGGCTCTCTGCCTTCGTTCCCTGCTCAGTTCACGGCTCTCTGCCTTCGTTCCCTGCTCAGTTCACGGCTCTCTGCCTTCGTTCCCTGCTCAGTTCACGGCTCTCTGCCTTCATTCTCTGCTCAGTTCACGGCTCTCTGCCTTCGTTCCCTGCTCATTTCACGTCTCTCTGCCTTCGTTCTCTGCTCATTTCACGCCTCTCTGCCTTCATTCCCTGCTCAGCTCTCGGCTTTCTGCCTTCATTCTCTGCTCAGTTCACGGCTCTCTGCCTTCATTCTCTGCTCAGCTCTCGGCTCTCTGCCTTCATTCTCTGCTCAGCTCTCGGCTCTCTGCCTTGTACGGCACCTGTACTGACCTCGCCTTCTGGATGATAGCGTGGTGAACTGGCAGTGGCTCGGGTGGTTGATGTCCTTGATGATCATTTTGGCCTTCCTGTGACATCAGGTGCTGTATGTGTTCTGGAGGGAGGGTAGTTTGCCCCCGGTAATGCGTAGGGCAGACCGCACCACCGTCTGGAGTGTCTTGCGGTTGCAGCCTGACAGATTCTTTTCATTGTGCATCTGTAAAAGTGTGTGAGGGTTTTAGGTGACAAGCCACATTTCTTTAGCCTTCTGAGGTTGACGAGGCTCTGTTGCGCCTTCTTCACCACACTGTCTGTGTTTGTGGTCCATTTCAGTTCGTCAGTGATGTGTGCACCCTCTGTTTCCTGAAGTCCACAATCCTCTCCTTTGTTTTGTTGACGTTGAGTGAGAGGTTGTTTTCCTGACACCACTCTCCCAGAGCCCTCACCTCCTCCCTGTAGGCCGTCTCGTCGTTGATGGTAATCAAGCCCACTACTGTTGTGTCGTCTGCAGACTTGATGATTGAGTTGGATGCATGGCTTGGCCACACAGTCATGGGGTGAACCAGGGAGTACAGGAGGGGGCTGAGAACGCACTTTTGTTCCAACTGTTTAACAGAAAGCGTATGTTTCAGTTACAGTTTCTTTATATAAGGTCAAACACATAATCCCCCACCAAGAGGTCAAACACATAATCCCCCACCAAGAGGTCAAACACATAATCCCCCACCAAGAGGTCAAACACATAATCCCCCACCAAGAGGTCAAACACATAATCCCCCACCAAGAGGTCAAACACATAATCCCCCACCAAGAGGTCAGCAAGACATAATCCCCCACCAAGAGGTCAGCAAGACATAATCCCCCACCAATATGCCATTTAGCAGACGCTTTTATCCAGAGGTCAGCAAGACATAATCCCCCACCAAGAGGTCAGCAAGACATAATCCCCCACCAAGAGGTCAGCAAGACACGCGGCCAGATGATGAAAACATCAGTAGCCTCAACCTCAGAAGTGCCAACTGTGATAAAGAGTGAAAATCTGCTCCAAATCGACCATGAATACCAGTGACGATATGAGGGCAGTCACAACGTCAATTGTTTATACGTTGGTTATCGTGGCAAATCTGTTTTCAGGCATCGCTTTCTCGCTCTTTTTGTCATCAAAACGGCGGGATCACATGATCTCTCTGAAGCAATCCCGTGACGTGGCGATCCCGTGACGTGATCCCGCGATCCCGTGACGTGTCTCCTGGCTTCCAGCCCCATTACAGTCCCTGGTCCCAGGCAGTGTCTCCTGGCTCCCAGCCCCATTACAGTCCCTGGTCCCAGGCAGTGTCTCCTGGCTTCCAGCCCCATTACAGTCCCTGGTCCCAGGCAGTGTCTCCTGGCTCCTAGCCCCAGTCCCTGGTCCCAGGCAGTGTCTCCTGGCTCCCAGCCCCATTACAGTCCCTGGTCCCAGGCAGTGTCTCCTGGCTCCCAGCCCCATTACAGTCCCTGGTCCCAGGCAGTGTCTCCTGGCTTCCAGCCCCATTACAGTCCCTGGTCCCAGGCAGTGTCTCCTGGCTTCCAGCTCATCAACAGACTGGTCCCAGGCAGTGTCTCCTTGCTCCCAGCCCCATTACAGTCCCTGGTCCCAGGCAGTGTCTCCTGGCTTCCAGCCCCATTACAGTCCCTGGTCCCAGGCAGTGTCTTCTGGCTTCCAGCCCCATTACAGTCCCTGGTCCCAGGCAGTGTCTCCTGGCTCCCAGACTGGTCTCAGGCAGTGTCTCCTTGCTCCCTGTGTTCCCTAGTCCCTGATCCAAGGCAGTGTCTCCTGGCTCCCAGCCCCAGTTCATTGTCCCAGGCAGTGTCTCCTGACTCCCAGCCCCAGTTCCTTGTCCCAGGCAGTGTCTCCTGGCTCCCAGTTCCTTGTCCCAGGCAGTGTCTCCTGGCTCCCTGTGTTCCTCAGACCCTGATCCCAGACAGTGTCTCCTGGGTCCCTGTGTTCCCAGTCCCTGATCCCAGGCAGTGTCTCCTGGCTCCTACCCCCAGTCCCTGATCCCAGGCAGTGTCTCCTGGCTCCCAGCCCCAGTCCCTGATCCCAGGCAGTGTCTCCTGGCTCCTAGCCCCAGTCCCTGGTCCCAGGCAGTGTCTCCTGGCTTCCAGCCCCATTACAGTCCCTGGTCCCCGGCAGTGTCTCCTGGCTTCCAGCCCCATTACAGTCCCTGGTCCCCGGCAGTGTCTTCTGGCTTCCAGCCCCATTACAGTCCCTGGTCCCAGGCAGTGTCTCCTGGCTCCCAGCTCATCAACAGACTGGTCTCAGGCAGTGTCTCCTTGCTCCCTGTGTTCCCAGTCCCTGATCCAAGGCAGTGTCTCCTGGCTCCCAGCCCCAGTTCATTGTCCCAGGCAGTGTCTCCTGGCTCCCAGCCCCAGTTCATTGTCCCAGGCAGTGTCTCCTGGCTCCCAGCCCCAGTTCATTGTCCCAGGCAGTGTCTCCTGGCTCCCAGCCCCAGTTCCTTGTCCCAGGCAGTGTCTCCTGGCTCCCAGTTCCTTGTCCCAGGCAGTGTCGCCTGGCTCCCTGTGTTCCTCAGACCCTGATCCCAGACAGTGTCTCCTGGGTCCCTGTGTTCCCCAGTCCCTGATCCCAGGCAGTGTCTCCTGGCTCCTAGCCCCAGTCCCTGATCCCAGGCAGTGTCTCCTGGCTCCCAGCCCCAGTCCCTGATCCCAGGCAGTGTCTCCTGGCTCCTAGCCCCAGTCCCTGGTCCCAGGCAGTGTCTCCTGGCTCCCAGCCCCAGTCCCTGATCCCAGGCAGTGTCTCCTGGCTCCCAGCCCCAGTTCCTGGTCCCAGGCAGTGTCTCCTGGCTCCCAGCCCCAGTTCCTGGTCCCAGGCAGTGTCTCCTGGCTCCCAGCCCCAGTTCCTGGTCCCAGGCAGTGTCTCCTGGCTCCTAGCCCCATTACAGTCCCTGATCCCAGGCAGTGTCTCCTGGCTCCTAGCCCCAGTCCCTGGTCCCAGGCAGTGTCTCCTGGCTCCTAGCCCCAGTCCCTGATCCCAGGCAGTGTCTCCTGGCTCCCAGCCCCAGTCCCTGATCCCAGGCAGTGTCTCCTGGCTCCCAGCCCCAGTCCCTGATCCCAGGCAGTGTCTCCTGGCTCCTAGCCCCAGTCCCTGATCCCAGGCAGTGCCTCCTGGCTCCCAGCCCCAGTTCCTTGTCCCAGGCAGTGTCTCCTGGCTCCCAGTTCCTTGTCCCAGGCAGTGTCTCCTGGCTCCCTGTGTTCCTCAGACCCTGATCCCAGACAGTGTCTCCTGGGTCCCTGTGTTCCCCAGTCCCTGATCCCAGGCAGTGTCTCCTGGCTCCTAGCCCCAGTCCCTGATCCCAGGCAGTGTCTCCTGGCTCCTATCCCCAGTCCCTGATCCCAGGCAGTGTCTCCTGGCTCCCAGCCCCAGTTCCTGGTCCCAGGCAGTGTCTCCTGGCTCCCAGCCCCAGTTCCTGGTCCCAGGCAGTGTCTCCTGGCTCCCAGCCCCAGTTCCTGGTCCCAGGCAGTGTCTCCTGGCTCCTAGCCCCATTACAGTCCCTGATCCCAGGCAGTGTCTCCTGGCTCCTAGCCCCAGTCCCTGATCCCAGGCAGTGTCTCCTGGCTCCTTGCCCCAGTCCCTGATCCCAGGCAGTGGCTCCTAGCCCCAGTCCCTGGTCCCAGACAGTGTCTCCTGGCTCCTAGCCCCAGTCCCTGATCCCAGGCAGTGTCTCCTGGCTCCCTGTGTTCCTCAGACCCAGTCCCTGATCCCAGGCAGTGGCTCCTAGCCCCAGTCCCTGGTCCCAGACAGTGTCTCCTGGCTCCTAGCCCCAGTCCCTGATCCCAGGCAGTGTCTCCTGGCTCCCAGCCCCAGTCCCTGATCCCAGGCAGTGTCTCCTGGCTCCTAGCCCCAGTCCCTGATCCCAGGCAGTGTCTCCTGGCTCCTAGCCCCAGTCCCTGATCCCAGGCAGTGCCTCCTGGCTCCCAGCCCCAGTCCCTGGTCCCAGGCAGTGCCTCCTGGCTCCCTAGCCCCAGTCCCTGATCCCAGGCAGTGTCTCCTGGCTCCCAGCCCCAGTTCCTGGTCCCAGGCAGTGTCTCCTTGCTCCTGTGTTCCCAGTCCCTGATCCCAGGCAGTGTCTCCTGGCTCCCAGCCCCAGTTCATTGTCCCAGGCAGTGTCTCCTGACTCCCAGCCCCAGTTCCTTGTCCCAGGCAGTGTCTCCTGGCTCCCAGTTCCTTGTCCCAGGCAGTGTCTCCTGGCTCCCAGTTCCTTGTCCCAGGCAGTGTCTCCTGGCCCTGTTTCCTCAGACCCTGATCCCAGACAGTGTCTCCTGG
This sequence comes from Oncorhynchus keta, assembly GCF_023373465.1. Taxonomy (NCBI): domain Eukaryota; kingdom Metazoa; phylum Chordata; class Actinopteri; order Salmoniformes; family Salmonidae; genus Oncorhynchus; species Oncorhynchus keta. The sequence continues at coordinate 95,446 of NW_026290386.1, forward strand.
GTCCCTGTGTTCCCCAGTCCCTGATCCCAGGCAGTGTCTCCTGGCTCCTACCCCAGTCCCTGATCCCAGGCAGTGTCTCCTGGCTCCCAGCCCCAGTCCCTGATCCCAGGCAGTGTCTCCTGGTGTTCCAGCCCCTACAGTCCCTGGTCCCCGGCAGTGTCTCCTGGCTTCCAGGTCCCATTACAGTCCCTGGTCCCCGGCAGTGTCTTCTGGCTTCCAGCCCCATTACAGTCCCTGGTCCCAGGCAGTGTCTCCTGGCTCCCAGCTCATCAACAGACTGGTCTTTGTCTTCTTGCTCCCTGTGTTCCCAGTCCCTGATCCAAGGCAGTGTCTCCTGGCTCCCAGCCCCAGTTCATTGTCCCAGGCAGTGTCTCCTGGCTCCCAGCCCCAGTTCATTGTCCCAGGCAGTGTCTCTGGCTCCCAGCCCCAGTTCATTGTCCCAGGCAGTGTCTCCTGGCTCCCAGCCCCAGTTCCTTGTCCCAGGCAGTGTCTCCTGGCTCCCAGTTCCTTGTCCCAGGCAGTTTCGCCTGGCTCCCTGTGTTCCTCAGACCCTGATCCCAGACAGTGTCTCCTGGGTCCCTGTGTTCCCAGTCCCTGATCCCAGGCAGTGTCTCCTGGCTCCCAGCCCCAGTCCCTGATCCCAGGCAGTGTCTCCTGGCTCCCAGCCCCAGTCCGTGATCCCAGGCAGTGTCTCCTGGCTCCTAGCCCCAGTCCCTGGTCCCAGGCAGTGTCTCCTGGCTCCCAGCCCCAGTCCCTGATCCCAGGCAGTGTCTCCTGGCTCCCAGCCCCAGTTCCTGGTCCCAGGCAGTGTCTCCTGGCTCCCAGCCCCAGTTCCTGGTCCCAGGCAGTGTCTCCTGGCTCCCAGCCCCAGTTCCTGGTCCCAGGCAGTGTCTCCTGGCTCCTAGCCCCATTACAGTCCCTGATCCCAGGCAGTGTCTCCTGGCTCCTAGCCCCAGTCCCTGGTCCCAGGCAGTGTCTCCTGGCTCCTAGCCCCAGTCCCTGATCCCAGGCAGTGTCTCCTGGCTCCCAGCCCCAGTCCCTGATCCCAGGCAGTGTCTCCTGGCTCCCAGCCCCAGTCCCTGATCCCAGGCAGTGTCTCCTGGCTCCTAGCCCCAGTCCCTGATCCCAGGCAGTGCCTCCTGGCTCCCAGCCCCAGTTCCTTGTCCCAGGCAGTGTCTCCTGGCTCCCAGTTCCTTGTCCCAGGCAGAGTCTCCTGGCTCCCTGTGTTCCTCAGACCCTGATCCCAGACAGTGTCTCCTGGGTCCCTGTGTTCCCCAGTCCCTGATCCCAGGCAGTGTCTCCTGGCTCCCAGTCCCTGATCCCAGGCAGTGTCTCCTGGCTCCCAGTCCCTGATCCCAGGCAGTGTCTCCTGGCTCCTATCCCCAGTCCCTGATCCCAGGCAGTGTCTCCTGGCTCCCAGCCCCAGTTCCTGGTCCCAGGCAGTGTCTCCTGGCTCCCAGCCCCAGTTCCTGGTCCCAGGCAGTGTCTCCTGGCTCCCAGCCCCAGTTCCTGGTCCCAGGCAGTGTCTCCTGGCTCCTAGCCCCATTACAGTCCCTGATCCCAGGCAGTGTCTCCTGGCTCCTAGCCCCAGTCCCTGATCCCAGGCAGTGTCTCCTGGCTCCTTGCCCCAGTCCCTGATCCCAGGCAGTGTCTCCTGGCTCCCAGCCCCAGTCCCTGATCCCAGGCAGTGTCTCCTGGCTCCTAGCCCCAGTCCCTGATCCAAGGCAGTGTCTCCTGGCTCCTAGCCCCAGTCCCTGATCCCAGGCAGTGTCTCCTGGCTCCTAGCCCCAGTCCCTGGTCCCAGGCAGTGTCTCCTGGCTCCTAGCCCCAGTCCCTGATCCCAGGCAGTGTCTCCTGGCTCCTCGCCCCAGTCCCTGATCCCAGGCAGTGTCTCCTGGCTCCCAGCCCCAGTCCCTGATCCCAGGCAGTGTCTCCTGGCTCCTAGCCCCAGTCCCTGATCCCAGGCAGTGCCTCCTGGCTCCTAGCCCCAGTCCCTGGTCCCAGGCAGTGCCTCCTGGCTCCTAGCCCCAGTCCCTGATCCCAGGCAGTGTCTCCTGGCTCCCAGCCCCAGTTCCTGGTCCCAGGCAGTGTCTCCTGGCTCCCAGCCCCAGTTCCTGGTCCCAGGCAGTGTCTCCTGGCTCCTAGCCCCATTACAGTCCCTGATCCCAGGCAGTGTCTCCTGGCTCCTAGCCCCAGTCCCTGGTCCCAGGCAGTGTCTCCTGGCTCCTAGCCCCAGTCCCTGATCCCAGGCAGTGTCTCCTGGCTCCCAGCCCCAGTCCCTGATCCCAGGCAGTGTCTCCTGGCTCCTAGCCCCAGTCCCTGATCCCAGGCAGTGCCTCCTGGCTCCCAGCCCCAGTTCCTTGTCCCAGGCAGTGTCTCCTGGCTCCCAGTTCCTTGTCCCAGGCAGTGTCTCCTGGCTCCCTGTGTTCCTCAGACCCTGATCCCAGACAGTGTCTCCTGGGTCCCTGTGTTCCCCAGTCCCTGATCCCAGGCAGTGTCTCCTGGCTCCTAGCCCCAGTCCCTGATCCCAGGCAGTGTCTCCTGGCTCCCAGTCCCTGATCCCAGGCAGTGTCTCCTGGCTCCCAGTCCCTGATCCCAGGCAGTGTCTCCTGGCTCCTAGCCCCAGTCCCTGGTCCCAGGCAGTGTCTCCTGGCTCCTATCCCCAGTCCCTGATCCCAGGCAGTGTCTCCTGGCTCCTAGCCCCAGTCCCTGATCCCAGGCAGTGTCTCCTGGCTCCTAGCCCCAGTCCCTGATCCCAGGCAGTGTCTCCTGGCTCCTAGCCCCAGTCCCTGATCCCAGGCAGTGTCTCCTGGCTCCCAGCCCCAGTCCCTGATCCCAGGCAGTGTCTCCTGGCTCCTAGCCCCCCAGTCCCTGATCCCAGGCAGTGCCTCCTGGCTCCCAGCCCCAGTTCCTTGTCCCAGGCAGTGTCTCCTGGCTCCCAGTTCCTTGTCCCAGGCAGTGTCTCCTGGCTCCCTGTGTTCCTCAGACCCTGATCCCAGACAGTGTCTCCTGGGTCCCTGTGTTCCCCAGTCCCTGATCCCAGGCAGTGTCTCCTGTCTCCTAGCCCCAGTCCCTGATCCCAGGCAGTGTCTCCTGGCTCCCAGTCCCTGATCCCAGGCAGTGTCTCCTTGCTCCTAGCCCCAGTCCCTGGTCCCAGGCAGTGTCTCCTGGCTCCTATCCCCAGTCCCTGATCCCAGGCAGTGTCTCCTGGCTCCCAGCCCCAGTTCCTGGTCCCAGGCAGTGTCTCCTGGCTCCCAGCCCCAGTTCCTGGTCCCAGGCAGTGTCTCCTGGCTCCCAGCCCCAGTTCCTGGTCCCAGGCAGTGTCTCCTGGCTCCCTAGCCCCATTACAGTCCCTGATCCCAGGCAGTGTCTCCTGGCTCCTAGCCCCAGTCCCTGATCCCAGGCAGTGTCTCCTGGCTCCTTGCCCCAGTCCCTGATCCCAGGCAGTGTTTCCTGGCTCCCAGCCCCAGTCCCGGATCCCAGGCAGTGTCTCCTGGATCCTAGCCCCAGTCCCGGATCCCAGGCAGTGTCTCCTGGCTCCTAGCCCCAGTCCCTGATCCCAGGCAGTGTCTCCTGGCTCCTAGCCCCAGTCCCTGGTCCCAGGCAGTGTCTCCTGGCTCCTAGCCCCAGTCCCTGATCCCAGGCAGTGTCTCCTGGCTCCTAGCCCCAGTCCCTGATCCCAGGCAGTGTCTCCTGGCTCCTAGCCCCAGTCCCTGATCCCAGGCAGTGTCTCCTGGCTCCTAGCCCCAGTCCCTGGTCCCAGGCAGTGTCTCCTGGCTCCTAGCCCCAGTCCCTGATCCCAGGCAGTGCCTCCTGGCTCCTATCCCCAGTCCCTGATCCCAGGCAGTGCCTCCTGGCTCCCTGTGTTCCTCAGACCCTGATGTGCTGCAGCATGTCCATGTCACGTAAACAACGCTAGCTGGTGACTGTTGCTGATGTTGTTTCTGTTTGAGATTTAAGGCCCTTGTTCTCTGATGACATGTTGTGCTGATAATAACATTGTGAACCGGCTTGTTTTCGATCCAAACGGTGCCGTGCCTTCCTCTCTCTCTCTCTCCTGTCTCACCGTTTTGATGTGGTGTTGGCTGCTCGGTGTTGGTCGTTCTGTGCGATTAGGGTCTCTGAGGTGTCGGTTCTGCCCGAGGCTCGGGTTCAGAAGAATAATCATCAGAGAGGATGGTTATGAATCATTTCTTCCACCTGTCATCCGAGTCGTTTTTTCCTTCTTCTTTTTTTCTCAGTCAGATCTTGTAACCGTGCCAACGCAGCATGTTCATCCGGCGTTCGTCTCGGGTCTTCTCGCCCCGTTTGTAAATTCGGCACGCTCCCGCTGTGTTCTCCAGGTGAGGAGACTGATAAGACAGCCTGGATTCAGGGGACGGGGGACGACGGATGAAGGGTTACATACCATTTTGGGATTATAATTTAAACATACCAATAGAATGACCTGCCCTGTTCATTCACAATTGGTTACGTAATTATACGTCTATCTCTTCCCCCTCGCTCATCAACTCACCCCTGCTCCCCCTTTCTCCCATCATGCTTCACTTCATTTATTTCATCTGTTAATGTGTGAAGTTTAGTTTCGGTGTAGTTTAGGTTCAGTTTCGAGGCAATTATCGGAGTGGTTATCAACTGGGCATGGCACCACTGTTGGGAGAAAGAGTGGAGCAGGCCCTACTGTCTGGAGGAGTGGAGCAGGCCCTACTGTCTGGAGGAGTGGAGCAGGCCCTACTGTCTGGAGGAGTGGAGCAGGCCCTACTGTCTGGAGGAGTGGAGCAGGCCCTACTGTCTGGAGGAGTGGAGCAGGCCCTACTGTCTGGAGGAGTGGAGCAGGCCCTACTGTCTGGAGGAGGAGTGGAGCAGGCCCTACTGTCTGGAGGAGGAGTGGAGCAGGCCCTACTGTCTGGAGGAGTGGAGCAGGCACTACTGTCTGGAGGAGGAGTGGAGCAGGCCCTACTGTCTGGAGGAGGAGTGGAGCAGGCCCTACTGTCTGGAGGAGGAGTGGAGCAGGCACTACTGTCTGGAGGAGGAGCGGAGCAGGCCCTACTGTCTGGAGGAGTGGAGCAGGCCCTACTGTCTGGAGGAGTGGAGCAGGCCCTACTGTCTGGAGGAGTGGAGCAGGCCCTACTGTCTGGAGGAGTGGAGCAGGCCCTACTGTCTGGAGGAGTGGAGCAGGCCCTACTGTCTGGAGGAGTGGAGCAGGCCCTACTGTCTGGAGGAGGAGTGGAGCAGGCACTACTGTCTGGAGGAGGAGCGGAGCAGGCCCTACTGTCTGGAGGAGGAGTGGAGCAGGCCCTACTGTCTGGAGGAGGAGTGGAGCAGGCCCTACTGTCTGGAGGAGGAGTGGAGCAGGCCCTACTGTCTGGAGGAGGAGTGGAGCAGGCCCTACTGTCTGGAGGAGGAGTGGAGCAGGCACTACTGTCTGGAGGAGGAGTGGAGCAGGCCCTACTGTCTGGAGGAGGAGCCCTACTGTCTGGCTCCTCTGGGCTTGTGGGTAACACTGACACAAGGCAGTGGGCTGATGGTTGATCCAGTGGTTTAGTGGCCGCTGTCTGAAGGACTCTGTCATCAACATCTCCGCCTCCCTCCTCCTCCCTCCATGTACCCTGCCAGGCTCTCTCTCTCTCTTCTCCTCCCTCCACGTTCCCTGCCAGGCCCTGTCTCTCTCCTCCTCTCTTCTCCGCCCCCTCCACGTTCCCTGCCAGGCTCTCTCTCTCGTCTCTGCCTCCCTCCTCCTCCCTCCACGTTCCCTGCCAGGCTCTCTCTCTCGTCTCCGCCTCCCTCCTCCTCCCTCCACGTTCCCTGCCAGGCTCTCTCTCTCGTCTCCGCCTCCCTCCTCCTCCCTCCATGTACCCTGCCAGGCTCTCTCTCTCGTCTCCGCCTCCCTCCTCCTCCCTCCATGTTCCCTGCCAGGCCCTGTCTCTCTCCTCCTCTCTTCTCCGCCCCCCTCCACGTTCCCTGCCAGGCTCTCTCTCTCGTCTCTGCCTCCCTCCTCCTCCCTCCACGTTCCCTGCCAGGCTCTCTCTCTCGTCTCCGCCTCCCTCCTCCTCCCTCCATGTACCCTGCCAGGCTCTCTCTCTTCTCCTCCCTCCACGTACCCTGCCAGGCCCTGTCTCTCTCCTCCTCCTCCCTCCACGTTCCCTGCCAGGCTCTCTTCTCCTCCCTCCACGTACCCTGCCAGGCCCTGTCTCTCTCCTCCGCCCCCTCCACGTACCCTGCCAGGCTCTCTCTCTCGTCTCCGCCTCCCTCCTCCTCCCTCCATGTACCCTGCCAGAATCTCTCTCTCTCTTCTCCTCCCTCCTCCTCCCTCCACGTACCCTGCCAGGCCCTGTCTCTCTCCTCTTCCTCCATCCACGTTCCCTGCCAGGCTCTCTTCTCCTCCCTCCACGTTCCCTGCCAGGCCCTGTCTCTCCCGTTCCTTCTACCTCAACAGTGAATGGATAGATGAGTTTACTGGCCCCTTCCCCTGGACTGGCCCCTTCCCCTGGACTGGCCCCTTCCCCTGGACTGGCCCCTTCCCCTGGACTGGCCCCTTCCCCTGGACTGGCCCCTTCCCCTGGACTGGCCCCTTCCCCTGGACTGGCCCCTTCCCCTGGACTGGCCCCTTGCCCCTGGACTGGCCCCTTGCCCCTGGACTGGCCCCTTGCCCCTGGACTGGCCCTATCTCCTCTTCCTCTACTTTCACTTCTTCTTCTTCTTCTCCTTCACCAGCGAACAGACAGATGTTTATTCATGCAGGGTTGACACTACCTCTCAGCGTTCACCAGGCCCTGTCCCCTCTTCACGTCCTTCCTCCTCCGTCTCCCTCGCTTCCCTTTCTCTCCTCCATCAGAATAACGGACAGATTAGTTTATTCATGCAGGGTTAACACTGTCTGTCTCTCTCCTCCTCCCTCCTCCTCTTCCCTCCACGTTCCCTGCCAGGCCCTGTCTCTCCCTCCTCCTCTTCCCTCCACGTTCCCTGCCAGGCCCTGTCTCTCTCCTCCTCCTCTTCCCTCCACGTTCCCTGCCAGGCCCTGTCTCTCTCCTCCTCCTCTTCCCTCCACGTTCCCTGCCAGGCCCTGTCTCTCTCCTCTTAACACTGTCTGTATCTCTCCGGCGTTGTTCGTGCGGTGCGTCGACAGTCTTCTCTGTGTTCACCAGCTGTGCCATGGCCAAGCACTCAGCATAGATAATGTTGTTGTCAGCTTGCTGCACTTCACTTGGTATTTGTATAGAGAGGAGGCACGGCAGCTCTCTGCTGGTGGAGGGACTGCAGCTCTCTGCCCCTGGAGGGACTGCAGCTCTCTGCCCCTGGAGGGACTGCAGCTCTCTGCCCCTGGAGGGACTGCAGCTCTCTGCCCCTGGAGGGACTGCAGCTCTCTGCCCCTGGAGGGACTGCAGCTCTCTGCCCCTGGAGGGACTGCAGCTCTCTGCCCCTGGAGGGACTGCAGCTCTCTGCCCCTGGAGGGACTGCAGCTCTCTGCCCCTGGAGGGACTGCAGCTCTCTGCCCCTGGAGGGACTGCAGCTCTCTGCCCCTGGAGGGACTGCAGCTCTCTGCCCCTGGAGGGACTGCAGCTCTCTGCCCCTGGAGGGACTGCAGCTCTCTGCCCCTGGAGGGACTGCAGCTCTCTGCCCCTGGAGGGACTGCAGCTCTCTGCCCCTGGAGGGACTGCAGCCTGCTAAGGGCCGAAGGAGATGTGTTGTGGTCGAGAGCCTCTGGAAGTGTAGTCGTCATGTAGAAGAGTTGACTTTTTGCAGGGGTCCACAACAGGTGGAGCTTTTATTTTGAAATCGTAAAGGCTGAACAGTCACCAGGAGATCAGTGTGGGACCAGCAGAACAGGAACACATTGAGGCCTATGTGGTCATCAGGGTTTTCAAATGATTCTCTTTTGTCAAATACTAGATCTGTTTGGGCTTCTTGCAGTCAATTAGCAGTCTACAAATTTGTGTGTGTGTGTGTGTGTGTGTGTGTGTGTGTGTGTGTGTGTGTGTGTGTGTGTGTGTGTGTGTGTGTGTGTGTGTGTGTGTGTGTGTGTGTGTGTGTGTGTGTGTGTGTGTGTGTGTGTGTGTGTGAACACCTACTGGATGATGGAATATAATAGTCTTTCGTGGAACGATCTCAGCTGAAAATGTCCCAATTCGTGGGCCGATATGTAAACACAAATGATACTGGAGGTCTGTTCTGTTATGTTCTGCCCGTCACACACACAGAGAGAGAGACACACACACAGAGAGAGAGACACACACACAGAGAGAGAGAGACACACACACAGAGAGAGAGACACACACTCAGAGAGAGACACACACTCAGAGAGAGAGACACACACTCAGAGAGAGACACACACAGAGAGAGAGAGACACACACACAGAGAGAGAGACACACACACAGAGAGAGACACACACACACACACACACACACAGAGAGCGAGACACACACACACACACACACACACACACACACACACACACACACACACACACACACACACACACACACACACACACAGAGAGCGAGACACACACACACACACACAGAGAGCGAGACACACACACACACACACACACACACAGAGAGCGAGACACACACTCAGAGAGAGACACACACACAGAGAGAGACACACACACAGAGAGAGCGAGACACACACTCAGAGAGAGAGACACACACACACACACACACACACACACACACACACACACACACACACACACACACACAGAGCGAGACACACACTCAGAGAGAGACACACACACACACACACACACACACACACACACACACACACACACACACACACACACACACACACACACACACACACACACACACACAGAGAGCGAGACACACACTCAGAGAGAGAGACACACACACACACACACACACACACACACACACAGAGAGCGAGACACACACTCAGAGAGAGAGACACACACAGAGAGAGCGAGACACACACAGAGAGACACACACACACACAGAGAGCGAGACACACACTCAGAGAGACACACACACACACACACACACACACACACACACACACACACACACACACACACACTCAGAGAGAGCGAGACACACTCAGAGAGAGACACACTCAGAGAGAGACACAGAAGGGGCCGTCAGCACTTTACTTGTGAGTTGAAAGTTAGAGTGTGTTTCTTTAATGTATCCTCTGCCAGACATTAGTGATGGGGATTGTTCTGGTTCCTTTGGGAGGGCAGAGCAGGCCAGGCTGTGTGTTAGAGAAGGCTGTCACACCATGTGTGTGTGTGTGTGTGTGTGTGTGTGTGTGTGTGTGTGTGTGTGTGTGTGTGTGTGTGTGTGTGTGTGTGTGTGTGTGTGTGTGTGTGTGTGTGTGTGTGTGTGTGTGTGTGTGTGTGTGTGTGTGTGTGTGTGTGTGTGTTAGAGAGAGCTGTCACTCTGCATTGCTGTCACACAGTCTGGCACGAAGACCCGAGAGAGGGGCTGCCCTGTCCTGGCCTGGAGGGAGGACATGACTTTCACACCCCATCAAACATCCCCCCGCTAGAGCGCCTGTATGACTCTCTTCTCAGGCTTTTCATTTAGTTGCTGTCCTCCACTGAAACAACCGCTGTCTGAAACGGAGACCCAGTGGTCTGATTTCACCAAAGTGGTGTTGCTAAGTAACGAGGTGTCAGAGCAGTGCCTCTGTTGAGGGAACGTTCTGACCCGTGACACACGGAACACCCGTTACTCTGTTTCCCATCGTCGTCAATAAGATTCACGCTGAACCACTGTCTGATGTGTCGAGTTGCTAGGCAGAATAGTATAATTTAGGTCAGCCATGTATTGTGTCGATATATCAGCCTTGTCTTGTGTGTTTTATCAACCCCGACCACATTTTAGAAGCTAAAATCACATTTCATCCCATCACGAATAATTTCATATTCAAACATTTAAATTGAACAACAATTCCATGTGAATCCGATAACTCTGATGTGTAGACTTTCCACTGTAGACTTTATGTCATCTTATCATTGATGAGAATGTCTCAGATGACAACCGAACTGACATCATATTCATTAAGTACCACCGCATATGTTCAATTGGTCGGATTACCAGAATATAGTTAATCTCCCCCCACCTTCTGATGTTCCCAGAATCTCTATGTTAACCTCTTGAAACTAGGGGGCACTATTTTTATTTAATTTTTGGAAAAATAACATTCCCAAAGTAAACCGCCTATTTCTCAGGACCAGATGCTAGAATATGCATATAATTGACAGCTTATGATAGAAAACACTCTAAAGATTCCAAAACTGTAAAATATTGTCTGCGAGTATAACATAACTGATATTGCAGGCGAAACCTGAGGAAATTCCAATCAGGAAGTGTCTCTTATTTTGAAACCGTTGTGTTCCTATGCATCCCTATTGGCCATTGAAAGGGATATCAACCAGATTCCCTTTTCTACGTATTCCTAAGGTGTCTACAGCATTTTGATGTAGTTTCACGCCTTTATGTTGAAGCATGAGCGTAAACGACTACATTGCGTAAGTGACCAGCTGAGGGCTCTCAGAGTGATTCTTGCGTAAAAGACGAGAGGTAGTCATTTTCCTCTCGCTCCTACTGTAACACACTACTGTACTGATACTGACTCCAATATCTCTTGTCAACTCTCTCCCCTGACTCCAGTATCTCTTATCAACTCTCTCCTCTCCCTGACTCCAGTATCTCTTATCAACTCTCTCCCTGACTCCAGTATCCCTTATCAACTCTCTCCCCTGACTCCAGTATCTCTTATCAACTCTCTCCCCTGACTCCAGTATATTATCAACTCTCTCCCCTGACTCCAGTATCTCTTATCAACTCTCTACCCTGACTCCAGTATCCCTTATCAACTCTCTCCTCTGACTCCAGTATCTCTTATCAACTCTCTCCTCTGACTCCAGTATCTCTTATCAACTCTCTCCCCTGACTCCAGTATCTCTTATCAACTCTCTCCCCTGACTCCAGTATCTCTTATCAACTCTCTCCCCTGACTCCAGTATCTCTTATCAACTCTCTCCCCTGACTCCAGTATCTCTTATCAACTCTCTCCCTGACTCCAGTATCTCTTATCAACTCTCTCCCCTGACTCCAGTATCTCTTATCAACTCTCTCCCCTGACTCCAGTATCTCTTATCAACTCTCTCCCCTGACTCCAGTATCTCTTATCAACTCTCTCCCCTGACTCCAGTATCTCTTATCAACTCTCTCCCCTGACTCCAGTATCTCTTATCAACTCTCTCCCCTGACTCCAGTATCTCTTATCAACTCTCTCTCTCCCTGACTCCAGTATCCCTTATCAACTCTCTCCCCTGACTCCAGTATCTCTTATCAACTCTCTCCCCTGACTCCAGTATCTCTTATCAACTCTCTCCCCTGACTCCAGTATCCCTTATCAACTCTCTCCCCTGACTCCAGTATCTCTTATCAACTCTCTCCCTGACTCCAATATCTCTTATCAACTCTCTCCCTGACTCCAGTATCTCTTATCAACTCTCTCCCTGACTCCAGTATCTCTTATCAACTCTCTCTCTCCCTTGACTCCAGTATCCCTTATCAACTCTCTCCCCTGACTCCAGTATCCTTATCAACTCTCTCCTCTGCCCTGACTCCAGTATCTCTTATCAACTCTCCCCCTGACTCCAGTATCTCTTATCAACTCTCTTCCCTGACTCCAGTATCTCTTATCAACTCTCTCCCCTGACTCCAGTATCTCTTATCAACTCTCTCCCTGACTCCAGTATCTCTTATCAACTCTCTCTCCCTGACTCCAGTATCTCTTATCAACTCTCTCCTCTCCCTTGACTCCAGTATCTCTTATCAACTCTCTCCCCTGACTCCAGTATCTCTTATCAACTCTCTCCTCTGCCCTGACTCCAGTATCTCTTATCAACTCTCTCTCTCCCTGACTCCAGTATCTCTTATCAACTCTCTCCTCTCCCCTGACTCCAGTATCTCTTATCAACCTCTCCTCCCCTGACTCCAGTATCTCTTATCAACTCTCTCCCCTGACTCCAGTATCTCTTATCAACTCTCTCCCCTGACTCCAGTATCTCTTATCAACTCTCTCCCCTGACTCCAGTATCCCTTATCAACTCTCTCCCCTGACTCCAGTATCTCTTATCAACTCTCTCCCCTGACTCCAGTATCTCTTATCAACTCTCTCCCCTGACTCCAGTATCTCTTATCAACTCTCTCCCCTGACTCCAGTATCTCTTATCAACTCTCTCCCCTGACTCCAGTATCTCTTATCAACTCTCTCCCCTGACTCCAGTATCTCTTATCAACTCTCTCCCTGACTCCAGTATCTCTTATCAACTCTCCCCTGACTCCAGTATCTCTTATCAACTCTCTCCTCTCCCTGACTCCAGTATCTCTTATCAACTCTCTCCCCTGACTCCAGTATCCCTATCAACTCTCTCCCTGACTCCAGTATCTCTTATCAACTCTCTCTCTCCCCTGACTCCAGTATCTCTTATCAACTCTCTCCCCTGACTCCAGTATCTCTTTATCAACTCCTCTCCCCTGACTCCAGTATCTCTTATCAACTCTCTCCCTGACTCCAGTATCTCTTATCAACTCTCTCCTCTCCTCTGACTCCAGTATCTCTTATCAACTCTCTCCTCTCCTCTGACTCCAGTATCTCTTATCAACCCTCTCCTCTGACTCCAGTATCCCTTATCAACTCTCTCCCCTGACTCCAGTATCTCTTATCAACTCTCTCCCCTGACTCCAGTATCTCTTATCAACTCTCCCCCTGACTCCAGTATCTCTTATCAACTCTCCCCCTGACTCCAGTATCTCTTATCAACTCTCTCCTCTCCCTTGACTCCAGTATCTCTTATCAACTCGCTCCCCTGACTCCAGTATCTCTTATCAACTCTCTCCTCTCCCTTGACTCCAGTATCTCTTATCAACTCTCTCCCCTGACTCCAGTATCCTTATCAACTCGCTCCCCTGACTCCAGTATCCCTTATCAACTCTCTCCCTGACTCCAGTATCTCTTATCAACTCTCTCCTCTCCCTTGACTCCAGTATCTCTTATCAACTCCCCCTGACTCCAGTATCCCTTATCAACTCGCTCCCCTGACTCCAGTATCCCTTATCAACTCTCTCCCCTGACTCCAGTATCCTTATCAACTCTCTCCTCTCCCTGACTCCAGTATCTCTTATCAACTCTCTCTCCCTGACTCCAGTATCTCTTATCAACTCTCTCCCCTGACTCCAGTATCTCTTATCAACTCTCTCCTGTCCCCTGACTCCAGTATCTCTTATCAACTCTCTCCTGTCCCCTGACTCCAGTATCTCTTATCAACTCTCTCCCCTGACTCCAGTATCTCTTATCAACTCTCTCCTGTCCCCTGACTCCAGTATCTCTTATCAACTCTCTCCTCTCCACTGACTCCAGTATCTCTTATCAACTCTCTCCCTGACTCCAGTATCTCTTATCAACTCTCTCCTCTCCCTGACTCCAGTATCTCTTATCAACTCTCTCCTCTCCACTGACTCCAGTATCTCTTGTCAACTCTCTCCCCTGACTCCAGTATCTCTTATCAACTCTCTCCTCTCCTCTGACTCCAGTATCCCTTATCAACTCTCTCCCCTGACTCCAGTATCTCTTATCAACTCTCTCCCCTGACTCCAGTATCTCTTATCAACTCTCTCCTCTCCCCTGACTCCAGTATCTCTTATCAACTCTCTCCCCTGACTCCAGTATCTCTTATCAACTCTCTCCCCTGACTCCAGTATCTCTTATCAACTCTCTCCTCTCCTCTGACTCCAGTATCTCTTATCAACTCTCTCCCCTGACTCCAGTATCTCTTATCAACTCTCTCCCCTGACTCCAGTATCTCTTATCAACTCTCTCCCCTGACTCCAGTATCTCTTATCAACTCTCTCCCCTGACTCCAGTATATTATCAACTCTCTCCCCTGACTCCAGTATCTCTTATCAACTCTCTCCCCTGACTCCAGTATCTCTTATCAACTCTCTCCCCTGACTCCAGTATCTCTTATCAACTCTCTCCTCTGACTCCAGTATCTCTTATCAACTCTCTCCCCTGACTCCAGTATCTCTTATCAACTCTCTCCCCTGACTCCAGTATCTCTTATCAACTCTCTCCCTGACTCCAGTATCCCTTATCAACTCTCTCCCCTGACTCCAGTATCTCTTATCAACTCTCTCCTCTCCTTTGACTCCAGTATCTCTTATCAACTCTCTCCCCTGACTCCAGTATCTCTTATCAACTCTCTCCCCTGACTCCAGTATCTCTTATCAACTCTCTCCTCTCCCTGACTCCAGTATCTCTTATCAACTCTCTCCCCTGACTCCAGTATCTCTTATCAACTCTCTCCTCTGACTCCAGTATCCCTTATCAACTCTCTCCCCTGACTCCAGTATCTCTTATCAACTCTCTCCTCTCCTCTGACTCCAGTATCCCTTGTCAACTCTCTCCCCTGACTCCAGTATCTCTTATCAACTCTCTCCTCTCCCTTGACTCCAGTATCTCTTATCAACTCTCTCCCCTGACTCCAGTATCTCTTATCAACTCTCCCCCCTGACTCCAGTATCTCTTATCAACTCTCTCCCCTGACTCCAGTATCTCTTATCAACTCTCTCCTCTCCCTTGACTCCAGTATCTCTTATCAACTCTCTCCTCTCTGACTCCAGTATCTCTTATCAACTCTCTCCCCTGACTCCAGTATCTCTTATCAACTCTCTCCCCTGACTCCAGTATCTCTTATCAACTCTCTCCCCTGACTCCAGTATCTCTTATCAACTCTCTCCCCTGACTCCAGTATCTCTTATCAACTCTCTCCCCTGACTCCAGTATCTCTTATCAACTCTCTCCCCTGACTCCAGTATCTCTTATCAACTCTCTCCCCTGACTCCAGTATCTCTTATCAACTCTCTCCTCTCCTCTGACTCCAGTATCCCTTATCAACTCTCTCCCCTGACTCCAGTATCCTTATCAACTCTCCTCCCCTGACTCCAGTATCCCTTATCAACTCTCTCCCCTGACTCCAGTATCCCTTATCAACTCTCTCCCTGACTCCAGTATCCCTTATCAACTCTCTCCCCTGACTCCAGTATCTCTTATCAACTTTCTCCTCTCCCCTGACTCCAGTATCTCTTATCAACTCTCTCCTCCCCTGACTCCAGTATCTCTTATCAACTCTCTCCTCTGACTCCAGTATCTCTTATCAACTACCCCTGACTCCAGTATCTCTTATCAACTCTCTGCCTCTCCCTGACTCCAGTATCTCTTATCAACTCTCTCCCTGACTCCAGTATCTCTTATCAACTCTCTCCCCTGACTCCAGTATCTCTTATCAACTCTCTCCCTGACTCCAGTAGCCCTTATCAACTCTCTCCTCTGACTCCAGTATCTCTTATCAACTCTCTCCTGTCAGTTCTTATGATTCTAACTCTCTCACCTGTATCCCCCCATGTCTCCAGTATCTCTTATCAACACACTCACACCCTGACACAGTATCACACATCAACACTCCACACACAGACACACCTCTCCCCTGACACAGTACAACTCTCACTGACTCCAGTATCACACACACACACTCACACACACACACACTTACAACACACACCACAGACACACAGTACACACAACACACACTCCCACTCCAGTACACACACAACACACACACCACTGACTCCAGTATCTCACACTCTCTCACACACCCAAGACACAGTACACATCAACACACACCACTGACTCCAGTACACACATCCACAGTTCACACACACACACCTGTAACCCACACACACACACACACACACACACACACACACACACACACACACACACACACACACACACACACACCAAGACACACACACACAAGACACACACACACACACACACCAACACACACACACACACACACACACCAAGACACACACACACACACACACCAAGACACACCAACACCAAGACACACCACACACACACACCAAGACACACACACACACACACACACACCAAGACACACACACACACACACACACACCAAGAACACTCACCAAGACCCGCCCACAGCACACAGCCCCGCCCACAGACACCCGCCTACAGCCAAGGCCACAGACTGCCTCAAGACTAATTGTATTAAATGAGGTGATAAACACGTGACAAACAAGTGGAAGATTGGTTTCTGATATTTTATTAAAAACTGACCTTCAGGTTTAAGGCCCCAGATTAGTTATTTTGTCAGTTATACAATACAACTCTTTGCTTCCAACTGTTCCTGAGTCAGGGAGGAAGAGGAAGAGGAAGAGGAAAGGATGAGGGCGGACAGGGATGCCTTTCTCTCTGTGATCAGTGGATAAAAACAATAGGAGGGATGGACCCACCACCCCTCTGCCACACACCGACCTACCGTCTGTCTGTCCGTTCTGGCCTGGTCCGTCCACCTGTAATGAAGCTGTTAAAGGCTATATAGACATGTTATGGCACACCCAGACTACACTCTCTGTCTCTCTCTGTCTCACTCTCTCTCTCTGTCTCTGTCTCTGTCTCAGCCCTCTCCTATCTCTCTCTCCTCCCACTCTCTGTCTCTCCTCTCTCTATCTCTGCTCTCTCTCTCCTCTGTCTCTCTCTCTCTCTCTTGTCTTAAATGAGGTGATAAATCTCGTCTCAAACTCTCTGTCTCTCTGGTTTCTGATATTTTATTAAAAACTGACCTTCAGGTTTGTCCCCAGATTAGTTATTTTCTCTGTTATACAATACTCCCTTTGCTTCCAACTGTTCCTGAGTCAGGGAGGAAGAGGAAGAGGAAAGGATGAGGAAGAGGAAAGGATCTCTCTCGGACAGGGATCTCTGTCTCTGTGATCAGTGGATAAAAACAATAGGAGGGATGGACTCCACTCTCTCTCCTCTCTCTCTGTCTCTCTCTCTATACTCTGTCTCGTCTCTCGGCCTGGTCCTCCACCTGTCTGAAGCTGTTCTCTCTCTATATAGACTCTGTTCTGTCTCTCACTCTCTCTACTGTCTCTCTGTCTCTCTCTCTCTCTCTCTCTCTGTCTCTCTCTCTCTCTCTCTCTCTCTCTCTCTCTCTCTCTCTCTCTCTCTGTCTCTGTCTCTGTCTCTCTCTCTCTCTCTCTCTCTCTCTCTCTCTCTCTCTCCTCTCTCTCTCCTCTCTCTCTCTCTCCCTGGGGCTCTGTAGGGTGTGTTTGTGAACAGAGCCCCAGGGCCAGCTTGCTTAGGGGACTCTTCTCCAGGTTCATTTCTCTCCAGGTTCACTTCTCCCAAACCGTGGGTTTGGGAATCGCTTCCTTTTAGGTGGTTGTAGAATTTAACGGCTCTTTTCTGGATTTTGATAATTAGTGGGTATCGGTAATTTATCTGCATGCATTATTTGGTGTTTTACGTTGTACACGGAGGATATTTTTGCAGAATTCTGCGTGCAGAGTCTCAATTTGGTGTTTGTCCCATTTTGTGAAGTCTTGGTTGGTTCCAATCAGTCTACTGTGTTTAATCTCTGAAGCCTCGTCAGTCTGAAATGTTTAGACCAACCAGTCTGTGTTTTATCTCTGAAGCCACGTCAGTCTGAAATGTTTAGACCAACCAGTCTGTGTTTTATCTCTGAAGCCACGTCAGTCTGAAATGTTTAGACCAACCAGTCTGTGTTTTATCTCTGAAGCCACATCAGTCTGAAATGTTTAGACCAACCAGTCTACTTTGTTTTATCTCTGAAGCCACGTCAGTCTGAAATGTTTAGACCAACCAGTCTACTGTGTTTTATCTCTGAAGCCACGTCAGTAGCTGTTTACACGGTACCTCGTCCTGTACTTCTTCTGCTCTGCATGTAGGCTATACAATGTTCAAGAGGCTTGGGCCTCCGTTGGAGACCACACCAGTCACACACACACACACACACAGCACACACACAGTCACACAATGTTTAAACCAACCAGTGTCTGTCTGTGCTTTTTAATTTAAGTCAGCCACATCAGTCTTTCCTAGCTTTGCCTACACGTGTTAGTATCATGCTGTTCCTAGCAAAGGCCTGATCACCCCCTGGGTATTAAGTGTTGTTTAGCTAGGCCTGATCACCCTGGGTATTAAGTGTTGTTTGCTAAGGCCTGATCACCCCTGGGTATTGTGTTATCTAGCAAAGGCCTGATCACCCCTGGGTATTAAGTGTTGTTTAGCTAAGGTCTGATCACCCCTGGGTATTAAGTGTTGTTTAGCTAAGGCCTGATCACCCCTGGGTATTAAGTGTTGTTTAGCTAAGGCCTGATCACCCCTGGGTACAGTGTTGTTTAGCAGGCCTGATCACCCCTGGGTATTAAGTGTTGTTTAGCAAAGGCCTGATCACCCCTGGGTATTAAGTGTTGTTTAGCAAAGGCCTGATCACCCCTGGGTATTAAGTGTTGTCTAGCTAAGGCCTGATCACCCCTGGGTATTAAGTGTTGTTTAGTTAAGGCCTGATCACCCCTGGGTATTAAGTGTTGTTTAGCAAAGGCCTGATCACCCCTGGGTATTAAGTGTTGTTTAGCAAAGGCCTGATCACCCCTGTGTATTAAGTGTTGTTTAGCAGGCCTGATCACCCCTGGGTATTAAGTGTTGTTTAGCTGGCCTGATCACCCCTGGGTATTAAGTGTTGTTTAGCTAAGGCCTGATCACCCCTGGGTATTAAGTGTTGTTTAGACTAAGGCCTGATCACCCCTGGGTATTAAGTGTTGAGCAAAGGCCTGATCACCCCTGGGTATTAAGTGTTGTTTTTAGGCCTGATCACCCCTGGGTTTGTGTTGTTTAGCAAAGCCTGATCACCCCTGGGTATTAAGTGTTGTTTAGCTAAGGCCTGATCACCCTGGGTATTAAGTGGTGTTTAGCTAAGGCCTGATCACCCCTGGGTATTAAGTGTTGTTTAGCTAAGGCCTGATCACCCCTGGGTATTAAGTTTTGTTTAGCTAAGGCCTGATCACCCCTGTGTATTAAGTGTTGTTTAGCTAAGGCCTGATCACCCCTGGGTATTAAGTGTTGTTTAGCTAAGGCCTGATCACCCCTGGGTATTAAGTGATGTTTAGCTAAGGCCTGATCACCCCTGGGTATTAAGTGTTGTTTAGCTAAGGCCTGATCACCCCTGGGTATTAAGTGTTGTTTAGCTAAGGCCTGATCACCCCTGGGTATTAAGTGTTGTTTAGCTAAGGCCTGATCACCCCTGGGTATTAAGTGGTGTTTAGCTAAGGCCTGATCACCCCTGGGTATTAAGTGGTGTTTAGCTAAGGCCTGATCACCCCTGGGTATTAAGTGTTGTTTAGCTAAGGCCTGATCACCCCTGGGTATTAAGTGTTGTTTAGCTAAGGCCTGATCACCCCTGGGTATTAAGTGTTGTTTAGCTAAGGCCTGATCACCCCTGGGTATTAAGTGTTGTTTAGCTAAGGCCTGATCACCCCTGGGTATTAAGTGTTGTTTAGCTAAGGCCTGATCACCCCTGGGTATTAAGTGTTGTTTACCTAAGGCCTGATCACCCCTGGGTATTAAGTGTTGTTTAGCTAAGGCCTGATCACCCCTGGGTATTAAGTGTTGTTTAGCTAAGGCCTGATCACCCCTGGGTATTAAGTGTTGTTTAGCTAAGGCCTGATCACCCCTGGGTATTAAGTGTTGTTTAGCTAAGGCCTGATCACCCCTGGGTATTAAGTGGTGTTTAGCTAAGGCCTGATCACCCCTGGGTATTAAGTGTTGTTTAGCTAAGGCCTGATCACCCCTGGGTATTAAGTGTTGTTTAGTTAAGGCCTGATCACCCCTGGGTATTAAGTGTTGTTTAGCTAAGGCCTGATCACCCCTGGGTATTAAGTGTTGTTTAGCTAAGGCCTGATCACCCCTGGGTATTAAGTGTTGTTTAGATAAGGCCTGATCACCCCTGGGTATTAAGTGTTGTTTAGTTAAGGCCTGATCACCCTTGGGTATTAAGTGTTGTCTAGCTAAGGCCTGATCACCCCTGGGTATTAAGTGGTTAGCTAAGGCCTAATGGTATTGGTCACATACACATGGTTAGCAGATGTTATTGGTCACATACACATGGTTAGCAGATGTTATTGGTCACATGCAGATGGTATTGGTCACATATACATGGTTAGCAGATGTTATTGATCACATACACATGGTTAGCAGATGTTATTGGTCAGATACACATGGTTAGCAGATGTTATTGGTCAGATACACATGGTTAGCAGATGTTATTGATCACATACACATGGTTAGCAGATGTTATTGATCACATACACACGGTTAGCAAATGTTATTGGTCACATACACATGGTTAGCAGATGTTATTGATCACATACACATGGTTAGCAGATGTTATTGGTCACATGGTTAGCAGATGTTATTGGTCACATGGTTAGCAGATGTTATTGGTCACATACACACGGTTAGCAAATGTTATTGGTCACATACACATGGTTCCGACAGATGTTATTGATCACATAACAAGTAACCTAATGTTATTGGTCAAAGCAGATGTTATTGGTCACATACACATGGTTAGCAGATGTTATTGGTCAATGGACATTAAGATGTTATTGGTAAACATATGGTTAAATGTTATTGATCAAACAACATGGTTGCAGATGTTATTGATCACATACAACGGTTAGCAAATGTTATTGGTCACATACACATGGTTAGCAGATGTTATTGATCAAAGGAATGGTTAAGATGTTATTGGTCACATGGTTAGCAGATGTTATTGGTCACATGGTTAGCAGATGTTATTGGTCACATACACACGGTTATGGCAAATGTTATTGGTCACATACACATGGTTAGCAGATGTTATTGATCATGGTATACACATGGTTAGCAGATGTTATTGGTCACATGGTTAGAGGATGTTATTGGTCACATGGTTGAGATGTTATTGGTCACATACACACTGTTAGCAGATGTTATTGGTCAGATACACATGGTTAGCAGATGTTATTGATCACATACACACGATTAGTAGATGTTATTGATCACATGGTTATACAGATGTTATTGATCACATGGTTATAGATGTTATTGGTCACATA
The DNA here is from genome assembly GCF_023373465.1 of Oncorhynchus keta. NCBI lineage: Eukaryota > Metazoa > Chordata > Actinopteri > Salmoniformes > Salmonidae > Oncorhynchus > Oncorhynchus keta. Next base: position 116,476 of record NW_026290386.1, read on the forward strand.
CACATGGTTAGTAGATGGTTATTGGTCACATACACATGGTTAGCAGATGTTATTGGTCACATACATGGAGCAGATGTTATTGATCACATACACATGGTTAGCAGATGTTATCGGTCACATACACATGGTTAGCATATGTTATTGGTCACATACACACAGTTATCAGATGTTAATGCGAGTGTAGTGAAATACTTGTGCTTCTAGTTCCGGCAATGCAGTAATATCTAACAAGTAACCTAACAATTTCACAACAACTACTTAATACACACAAATCTAAGTAAAGGAATGGAATTAAGAATATATAAACATATATATAAATGTATAAAACCGACAGTGCAGTAATATCTAATAAATTCACAACTAACTTCTACAACTCATTTCACAACTACCTTTTTTTTAAAGGAATGAATATGAATATGTACATAAAAATATATGAATGAGCGATGGCCTTAACAGCATAGGCAAGATGCAGTAGATGGTATAGAGTACAGTATATACATATGCAGTAATGTAGGGTATGTAAACATTATATAAAGATGGCAAGATGCAGTAGATTGTATAGAGGACAGTATATACATATGAGATGAGTAGATGGTATAGAGGACAGTATATACATATGAGATGAGTAGATGGTATAGAGGACAGTATATACATATGAGATGAGTAGATGGTATAGAGGACAGTATATACATATGAGATGCAGTAGATGGTATAGAGGACAGTATATACATATGAGATGAGTAGATGGTATAGAGGACAGTATATACATATGAGATGAGTAGATGGTATAGAGGACAGTATATACATATGAGATGAGTAGATGGTATAGAGGACAGTATATACATATGAGATGAGTAGATGGTATAGAGGACAGTATATACATATGAGATGAGTAGATGGTATAGAGGACAGTATATACATATGAGATGCAGTAGATGGTATAGAGGACAGTATATACATATGAGATGAGTAGATGGTATAGAGGACAGTATATACATATGAGATGAGTAGATGGTATAGAGGACAGTATATACACATGAGATGAGTAGATGGTATAGAGGACAGTATATACATATGAGATGAGTAGATGGTATAGAAACAGTATATACATATGAGATGAGTAGATGGTATAGAGGACAGTATATACATATGAGATGAGTAGATGGTATAGAGGACAGTATATACATATGAGATGAGTAGATGGTATAGAGGACAGTATATGCATATGAGATGAGTAGATGGTATAGAGGACAGTATATACATATGAGATGAGTAGATGTTATAGAGGACAGTATATACATATGAGATGCAGTAGATGGTAGTAGTGTACAGTATATACATATGAGATGCAGTAGATGGAATAGAGGCAGTATAACATATGAGATGAGTAGATGGTATAGAGGACAGTATATACATATGAGATGAGTAGATGTTATAGAGGACAGTATATACATATGAGATGAGTAGATGTTATAGAGGACAGTATATACATATGAGATGAGTAGATGGTATAGAGGACAGTACATACATATGAGATGAGTAATGTAGCAGTATGTGGCCATGATATAAAGATGTTTAACAGTAGATGGTGAGATAGAGGACAGTATATACATATGAGATGAGTAGATGGTATAGAGGACAGTATATACATATGAGATGAGTAGATGGTATAGAGGACAGTATATACATATGAGATGAGTAGATGTTATAGAGGACAGTATATACATATGAGATGAGTAGATGGTATAGAGGACAGTACATACATATGAAATTAGTAATGTAGGGTAACAGTGGTCCTTCTGAGATCAGTTGTTTAGAGCATGGCGCTTGAGACGCCAGGGTAGTGGTTTCAGTCTGATGGCCAGATACGAAGCTGTATGCACACATGACTGTAATGGCCTTGAGATAAAAGCTGTCTGATAAAGTATAAATGGCATAGATAGAAGCATGATATAAAGATCAAGATGGCCTAGAGATAGAGGACTGTATATACAGTCTGAGATGGTAGATGGATAGAAGGACAGTATATACATATGAGATGAGTAATGTAGGGTATTAAACATGATATAAAGTGGCTTTGTTTAATGAAGTGACTAGTGATATATGAGATAGAAGCTTCATCCAGTTATTAATTATTGAAGTGGCTGGACATGAGTCAGTGTGTTGGCAGCAGCCACTCAATGTTAGTGGTGCTGTTTAACAGTCTGATGGCCTTGAGATAGAAGCTGTTTAACAGTCTGATGGTGTTGAGATAGAAGCTGTTTAACAGTCTGATGGCCTTGAGATAGAAGCTGTTTAACAGTCTGATGGCCTTGAGATAGAAGCTGTTTAACAGTCTGATGGCCTTGAGATAGAAGCTGCCATTTAACAGTCTGATGGCCTTGAGATAGAAGCTGTTTAGCAGTCTGATGGCCTTGAGATAGAAGCTGTTTAACAGTCTGATGGCCTTGAGATAGAAGCTGTTTAACAGTCTGATGGCCTTGAGATAGAAGCTGTTTAACAGTCTGATGGCCTTGAGATAGAAGCTGTTCTTCAGTCTGATGGCCTTGAGATAGAAGCTGTTTAACAGTCTGATGGCCTTGAGATAGAAGCTGTTTTAGCAGTCTGATCTGTTAGTGGTGTCTGTTTAACAGTCTGATGGCCTTGAGATAGAAGCTGGGCAAAGTGACAGTCTCAGGATGGCTTAACAGGGTAGCAGCAGCTTATGTGAAGAGGGCTCAGAGTGTGTGTGGCTGTTCAGTGTGTGTGTGTGTGTGTGTGTGTGTGTGTGTGTGTGGTGTGTGTGCTGTGTGTGTGTGTGTGGTGTGTGTGTGTGTGTGTGTGTGTCTGTGGTGTGTGTGTGTGTGTGTGTGTGTGTGTGTGTGTGTGTGTGTGGGTCAGTGTAAATGAAGGTTCAGCAGTCTGTAGTCCTGGTAGCCATTTGATGGGCTGTCTGATGGCTTGGTGGGTAGAAGCTGTTCAGCAGTCTGATGGCTTGGTGGGTAGAAGCTGTTCAGGAGTCTGATGGCTTGGTGGGTAGAAGCTGTTCAGCAGTCTGATGTCTTGGGGGTAGAAGCTGTTCAGCAGTCTTATTGCTTGGGGGTAGAAGCTGTTCAGCAGTCTGATGGCTTGGGGATAGAAGCTGTTCAGCAGTCTAATGTCTTGGTGGGTAGAAGCTGTTCAGCAGTCTGATGGCTTGGGGGGTAGAAGCTGTTCAGCAGTCTGATGGCTTGGGGGGTAGAAGCTGTTCAGCAGTCTGATGGCTTGGTGGGTAGAAGCTGTTCAGGAGTCTGATGGCTTGGGGGTAGAAGCTGTTCAGCAGTCTGATGGCTTGGGGGTAGAAGCTGTTCAGCAGTCTGATGGCTTGGGGGTAGAAGCTGTTCAGCAGTCTGATGGCTTGGGGGTAGAAGCTGTTCAGCAGTCTGATGGCTTGGGGGTAGAAGCTGTTCAGCAGTCTGATGGCTTGGGGGTAGAAGCGGTTCAGCAGTCTGATGTCTTGGGGGTAGAAGCTGTTCAGCAGTCTAATGTCTTGGGGGTAGAAGCTGTTCAGCAGTCTGATGGCTTGGGGATAGAAGCTGTTCAGCAGTCTAATGTCTTGGTGGGTAGAAGCTGTTCAGCAGTCTGATGGCTTGGGGGTAGAAGCTGTTCAGCTGTCTAATGGCTTGGTGGTAGAAGCTGTTCAGCAGTCTGATGGCTTGGTGGGTAGAAGCTGTTCAGGAGTCTGATGGCTTGGGGGGTAGAAGCTGTTCAGCAGTCTGATGGCTTGGGGGGTAGAAGCTGTTCAGCAGTCTGATGGCTTGGGGGGTAGAAGCTGTTCAGGAGTCTGATGGCTTGGGGGGTAGAAGCTGTTCAGCAGTCTTATTGCTTGGGGGTAGAAGCTGTTCAGCAGTCTGATGGCTTGGGGATAGAAGCTGTTCAGCAGTCTAATGTCTTGGTGGGTAGAAGCGGTTCAGCAGTCTGATGTCTTGGGGGGTAGAAGCTGTTCAGCAGTCTTATTGCTTGGGGGTAGAAGCTGTTCAGCAGTCTGATGGCTTGGGGATAGAAGCTGTTCAGCAGTCTAATGTCTTGGTGGGTAGAAGCGGTTCAGCTGTCTAATGGCTTGGTGGTAGAAGCTGTTCAGCTGTCTAATGGCTTGGTGGGTAGAAGCGGTTCAGCAGTCTGACGGCTTGGGTGGTAGAAGCTGTTCGGCAGTCTGATGGCTTGGTGGGTAGAAGCGGTTCAGCAGTCTGATGGCTTGGGTGGTAGAAGCTGTTCGGCAGTCTGATGGCTTGGTGGTAGAAGCTGTTCGGCAGTCTGATGGCTTGGTGGGTAGAAGCTGTCCAGCAGTCTGATGGCTTGGAGACCCCCCCCCCCCCATTCCATAACAGAAATACTGCTGATACGGACTGTTTTCCAAATAGTACAGTTTTGATGTAATCAGTTAATCGGTTAATCCTCTAACGGGGGGTTGAATTCCCTCCTGTTCCATACCTTCCTCTCCTCCCCCTCCTGTTCCATACCTTCCTCTCCTCCCCCTCCTGTTCCATACCTTCCTCTCCTAACCTCCTGTTCCATACCTTCCTCTCCTCCCCCTCCTGTTCCATACCTTCCTCTCCTCCCCCTCCCGCTCCATACCTTCCTCTCCTCCCCCTCCTGTTCCATACCTTCCTCTCCTCCCCCTCCTGTTCCATACCTTCCTCTCCTAACCTCCTGTTCCATACCTTCCTCTCCTCCCCCTCCCGCTCCATACCTTCCTCTCCTAACCTCCTGTTCCATACCTTCCTCTCCTCTCCCTCCCGTTCCATACCTTCCTCTCCTCCCCCTCCCGTTCCATACCTTCCTCTCCTCCCCCTCCTGTTCCATACCTTCCTCTCCTCCCCTCCTGTTCCATACCTTCCTCTCCTCCTCCTCCTGTTCCATACCTTCCTCTCCTCCTCCTCCTGTTCCATACCTTCCTCTCCTAACCTCCTGTTCCATACCTTCCTCTCCTAACCTCCTGTTCCATACCTTCCTCTCCTCCCCCTCCTGTTCCATACCTTCCTCTCCTCCCCCTCCTGTTCCATACCTTCCTCTCCTCCCCTCCTGTTCCATACCTTCCTCTCCTCCCCTCCTGTTCCATACCTTCCTCTCCCCCCTCCTGTTCCATACCTTCCTCTCCCCCCTCCTGTTCCATACCTTCCTCTCCTAACCTCCTGTTCCATACCTTCCTCTCCCCCTCCTGTTCCATACCTTCCTCTCCTCCCCTCCTGTTCCATACCTTCCTCTCCTCCTCCTCCTGTTCCATACCTTCCTCTCCTCTCCTCCCCCTCCTGTTCCATACCTTCCTCTCCTCCCCCTCCTGTTCCATACCTTCCTCTCCTCCCCCTCCTGTTCCATACCTTCCTCTCCTCCCCCCTCCTGTTCCATACCTCTCCTCCCCCTCTCCTCCCCCTCCTGTTCCATCCCTTCCTCTCCTCCCCCTCCTGTTCCATACCTTCCTCTCCTCCCCCTCCTGTTCCATACCTTCCTCTCCTCCCCCTCCTGTTCCATACCTTCCTCTCCTCCCCCTCCTGTTCCATACCTTCCTCTCCTCCCCCTCCTGTTCCATACCTTCCTCTCCTCCCCCTCCCGTTCCATACCTTCCTCTCCTCCCCCTCCCGTTCCATACCTTCCTCTCCCCCCTCCTGTTCCATACCTTCCTCTCCTCCCCCTCCTGTTCCATACCTTCCTCTCCTCCCCCTCCTGTTCCATACCTTCCTCTCCCCCCCCCTCCTGTTCCATACCTTCCTCTCCTCCCCTCCTGTTCCATACCTTCCCCTCCTCCCCCTCCCGTTCCATACCCTCCCCTCCTCCCCCTCCCGTTCCATACCTTCCTCTCCTCCCCCTCCTGTTCCATACCTTCCTCTCCTCCCCCTCCTGTTCCATACCTTCCTCTCCTCCCCCTCCTGTTCCATACCTTCCTCTCCTCCCCCTCCCGCTCCATACCTTCCTCTCCTCCCCCTCCTGTTCCATACCTTCCTCTCCTCCCCCTCCCGTTCCATACCTTCCTCTCCTCCCCCTCCCGCTCCATACCTTCCTCTCCTCCCCCTCCTGTTCCATACCTTCCTCTCCTCCCCCTCCCGCTCCATACCTTCCTCTCCTCCCCCTCCCGCTCCATACCTTCCTCTCCCTCCCCCTCCTGTTCCATACCTTCCTCTCCCCCTCCCCCCCTGTTCCATACCTCCTGTTCCATACCTTCCTCCCCTCCCCCCGCTCCATACCTTCCTCTCTCCCCCTCCCCTCCCCTTCCCCCTCCTTTCCAGTGATTGGCTGAATGGAATACTGATGGCCCCGCAAAACACAATCCCACAGCAGCATGATTGCAGACTTGAAATCAGTTCTTGCGGGGCGATGGACAAATCAGAGTTCAGAATCATAAGGCTTTGATAGAGCAACACATCAGCCTGTGTGTGGGCCTGACTATCTCCTGATTAAAGATCACAGTGGTACCATTTACCTCTGATGTGACAGACAGGCAGACAGGGAGACAGGGAGAAGGACAGACAGGGAGACATCCAGACAGGGAGACAGGGAGAAGGACAGGCAGACAGGGAGACAGACAGGGAGACAGGGAGAAGGACAGACAGGGAGACAGACAGACAGGGAGACAGGCAAACAGGGAGAAGGACAGGCAGGGAGACAGACAGACAGACAGACAGACAGACAGACAGACAGACAGACAAGGAGTCAGACAGACAGACAAGGAGTCAGACAGACAAGGAGTCAGACAGACAAGGAGTCAGACAGACAGACAAGGAGTCAGACAGACAGACAAGGAGTCAGACAGACAGACAGACAGACAAGGAGTCAGACAGACAGACAGACAAGGAGTCAGACAGACAGACAGACAAGGAGTCAGACAGACAGACAGACAAGGAGTCAGACAAGGAGTCAGACAAGGAGTCAGACAAGGAGTCAGACAAGGAGTCAGACAGACAGACAGACAGACAGACAAGGAGACAGACAGACAGACAGACAAGGAGTCAGACAGACAGACAGACAGACAGACAAGGAGTCAGACAGACAGACAGACAAGGAGTCAGACAGACAGACAAGGAGTCAGACAAGGAGTCAGACAAGGAGTCAGACAGACAGACAGACAGACAGACAGACAGACAGACAGACAGACAGACAAGGAGTCAGACAAGGAGTCAGACAAGGAGTCAGACAAGGAGTCAGACAAGGAGTCAGACAAGGAGTCAGACAAGGAGTCAGACAAGGAGTCAGACAGGGAGACAAGGAGTCATACAGACCGGGAATATGGCATGTGTGGCCATTACTAGAGACTGTCCCTCTCCAATAAGAAGTCCCCTTCATAATAATACCGGAGGTGGGAACGAGGTGGGAACGAGGTGGGGAACGAGGGGGGAACGAGGGGGCAACGAGGGGGCAACGAGGTGGGCAACGAGGTGGGGAACGAGGTGGGGAACGAGGTGGGAACGAGGTGGGAACGAGGTGGGAACGAGGTGGGCAACGAGGTGGGAACGAGGTGGGGAACGAGGTGGGAACGAGGTGGGCAACGAGGTGGGCAACGAGGTGGGCAACGAGGTGGGAACGAGGTGGGCAACGAGGTGGGCAACGAGGTGGGCAACGAGGGGGAACGAGGTGGGGAACGAGGTGGGGAACGAGGTGGGCAACGAGGGGGCAACGAGGGGGAACGAGGTGGGAACGAGGTGGGAACAGTGAAAAACACAGTCAGATGATTATTTCTGGTAGAGAAGTCTGTAGTACGATCACACACACACAGACACACACACACACACACACACACACACACACACACACACACACACACACACACACACACACACACACACACACACACACACACACACACACACACAGAGACACACACAGACAGACAGACCCCACACACACACACCCCACACACACACACCCCACACACACACACCCCACACACACACACCCCACACACACACCCAGAGCCTTGGGGAGGATCGTCTCGAGGCGAGTCGAGCTTCCTCAGCCATGAAGTTAGCCAGATAAGGGGGCTCATTATTCGTCTATGATTCCTGTGTGTTTTGTTGTTTCAGGGGAATGAGATGATGAAGTGTGTTTTCCTCTGTGTCTGGTGGAGGAGTCCAGGGCAGCTACCCTTCACTCCTACATTACTACTGTGACGGTCCACCCTTCACTCCTACATTACTACTGTGACGGTCCACCCTTCACTCCTACATTACTACTGTGATGGTCCACCCTTCACTCCTACATTACTACTGTGACGGTCCACCCTTCACTCCTACATTACTACTGTGATGGTCCACCCTTCACTCCTACATTACTACTGTGATGGTCCACCCTTCACTCCTACATTACTACTGTGATGGTCCATCCTTCACTCCTACATTACTACTGTGATGGTCCACCCTTCACTCCTACATTACTACTGTGATGGTCCACCCTTCACTCCTACATTACTACTGTGACGGTCCACCCTTCACTCCGACATTACTACTGTGATGGTCCATCCTTCACTCCTACATTACTACTGTGACGGTCCACCCTTCACTCCTACATTACTACTGTGATGGTCCACCCTTCACTCCTACATTACTACTGTGTGAAGGTCCATCCTTCACTCCTACATTACTACTGTGATGGTCTACCCTTCACTCCTACATTACTACTGTGATGGTCCACCCTTCACTCCTACATTACTACTGTGATGGTCCATCCTTCACTCCTACATTACTACTGTGATGTTCCATCCTTCACTCCTACATTACTACTGTGATGGTCCACCCTTCACTCCTACATTACTACTGTGACTTGGTCCACCCTTCACTCCTACATTACTACTGTGATGGTCCACCCTTCACTCCTACATTACTACTGTGATGGTCTACCCTTCACTCCTACATTACTACTGTGACGGTCCACCCTTCACTCCTACATTACTACTGTGATGGTCCACCCTTCACTCCTACATTACTACTGTGATGGTCCACCCTTCACTCCTACATTACTACTGTGATGGTCCACCCTTCACTCCTACATTACTACTCTGTGATGGTCCACCCTTCACTCCTACATTACTACTGTGATGGTCCATCCTTCACTCCTACATTACTACTGTGTGACCATCCTTCACTACATTACTGCATCCTTCACTCCTACCGTCTGTGTTCTGGCCCGATTTTAAACCTAATAGTTTGTGTCCCAAAATGGCTCCCTGTTCCCTATGTAGTGCACAACTTTTGATGATATTAGTGCACTAGATAGGTAATAGGGCACCAATAGGGACGAGAACGTTATTCCTGCGGTGAGGGAGAATAAATGACTGTAAACTCGTTAATATTTAATAGGGGCGTTGCGGTCCACTAATCTCTCTGAAATACATCATTCATCTTGTTGACGGTTGGAGTCCTTCCTGTCTCCTTCCTGTCTCCTTCCTATCGCCGCCTCGCTGAAGGTCAGCGTGCATGAATTAACCTGGTCTTGCTGCTTACTGCTGAGACTGATCATGTCTGGGTTAGTGGCCCGGAATGATGACATGTGGCGCTTTGTGATGACACGTTCCCCTGGTAACCACTGTCTCCTCTGTGATGACACGTCCCCCTGGTAACCGCTGTCTCTCTATGATGACATGTCCCCTGGTTACCACTGTCTCTCTATGATGACACGTCTCCCTGGTAACCACTGTCTCTATGATGACACGTCCCCCTGGTAACCACTGTCTCTCTATGATGACACGTCCCCCTGGTTACCACTGTCTCTCTATGATGACACGTCCCCCTGGTTACCACTGTCTCTCTATGATGACACGTCTCCCTGGTAACCACTGTCTCTCTATGATGACACGTCCCCCTGGTTACCACTGTCTCTCTATGATGACACGTCCCCCTGGTTACCACTGTCTCTATATGATGACACGTCCCCCTGGTTACCACTGTCTCTATATGATGACACGTCCCCCTTGTAGCCACTGTCTCTCTGATGACATGTCTCCCTGGTAACCACTGTCTCTCCTCTGTGATGACATGTCTCCCTGGTAACCACTGTCTCTCTATGATGACACGTCCCCTTGGTAACCACTGTCTCTCCTCTGTGATGACACGTCTCCCTGGTAACCACTGTCTCTCTGTGATGACATGTCTCCCTGGTAACCGCTGTCTCTCTGTGATGACACGTCTCCCTGGTAACCGCTGTCTCTCTGTGATGACACGTCCCCTGGTAACCACTGTCTCTCTGTGATGACACGTCCCCCTGGTAACCGCTGTCTCTATGATGACACGTCCCCCTGGTAACCGCTGTCTCTATGATGACACGTCCCCCTGGTAACCACTGTCTCTCTGTGATGACACGTCCCCCTGGTAACCACTGTCTCTCTGTGATGACACGTCCCCCTGGTAACCGCTGTCTCTCTATGATGACATGTCCCCCTGGTAACCGCTGTCTCTCTATGATGACATGTCTCCCTGGTAACCACTGTCTCTCCTCTGTGATGACATGTCCCCCTGGTAACCACTGTCTCTCTATGATGACATGTCCCCCTGGTAACCACTGTCTCTCTATGATGACACGTCCCCCTGGTAACCACTGTCTCTCTGTGATGACACGTCTCCCTGGTAACCACTGTCTCTCTGTGATGACACGTCCCCCTGGTAACCACTGTCTCTCTGTGATGACACGTCCCCCTGGTAACCACTGTCTCTCTGTGATGACACGTCCCCCTGGTAACCACTGTCTCTCTGTGATGACACGTCCCCCTGGTAACCACTGTCTCTCTGTGATGACACGTCCCCTGGTAACCGCTGTCTCTCTATGATGACACGTCCCCCTGGTAACCACTGTCTCTCTGTGATGACACGTCCCCCTGGTAACCGCTGTCTCTCTGTGATGACACGTCCCCCTGGTAACCGCTGTCTCTCTATGATGACACGTCCCCCTTGTAGCCACTGTCTCTCTGATGACATGTCTCCCTGGTAACCACTGTCTCTCTATGATGACACGTCCCCCTGGTAACCACTGTCTCTCCTCTGTGATGACACGTCTCCCTGGTAACCACTGTCTCTGTGATGACACGTC